>NC_056732.1:512814704-513057204 GCF_019279795.1 Protopterus annectens
TTGCAGAGGGGACCATGTCCCCCACCATACAACCCACACCCCTGATGTTATATATACCAACTCCAAGATCGCCATACCTATGATAAAAGGGAATATTCCAAGAAATGACATCTATGACCTAGTATACACAAGTTTGATCTTTCAGCCTTTCAGGCTCCGTTTTGGGACTTGGTCTAGCAGGCCTCGACATTTCAAATGGTTACCCAGTAGGGTTTCCATAACTTTTCAGAGATGCATTCAAAAGACTGCAAGGCTGTAAAACAAGGTTAACTGCAAGAAAAAGAAAAAAGACTGATCTTAAGCTGTGCGCTTACATAGGTAGGCTGAATAAAAATGAAACAGAAAGTGATATGTGTTTGGTCTTGCATCCTTTCCAGAAAACCAGTTACAAATAGAAGAAGACTGAAGCTGGTGTGTAATACACCTTTCCTCACTGTCTTCTGCTTAACAAATTGCTTACCCAGTTACTATGGATGTGAACCATACTTCATGAATAAATATAAATGGATAACACTCATTCTCTCTCAGAAGTTCACCTCATTAAAAACAACAGATAGATTAGTTAACAATATACATTTCAATTTACGTTTCAAATGCATGTACAAATTAGCTTGGGTTGGTAATAATGGCTTTGAGCCACTGCCCGTGAACCTCAGTTTTTTTAATGTATTATTGGTATGAACTATGTTTCACTCTTCTAGAATTTTGTCAAACAACATTCCTGTCTTATTTAGTAGTATATGTTTACAGATAAAAATATCTTTCATAATACTTTCAGTAGCTTCCTTTCTGTTTTATTTATCCTCCCAACTGTCACTGATTTTGCAGAGTGTTCTTGATTTTTTTCTTTGTTGCCTCTTTTATATATATATATATATATTTTTTTTTTTTTTCTGGTAAGGAAAACAGTCAGTGGGCATCACCTCTTACTTCTGAAAAGAACTGATATAAATCGGACACCCATTTCACCCTCAGGAAACATCATCTGGTTGTTTCCTCAATCTCCACTAAGAAAACAGCAAGTGCAAATGTTTCCCAGGTTTGTGCACCTCCACTCCAGGATGGGAATTGCCATTCTCCCTTCCTGTTCTATCCAGTGCTTGAGCAGCTACTTAAGCTCAAGTTGCAAGGGTTTTAGTCATGTTGCAAGCTGGGATATTCCTTTTAAAACAAAACTGATCTCATAAGTAACAGGTACTGACTCTGAACTGAATGTTACATGTTGTGTTAGAAGGTTGGCCATAGCCATCAGGGACAGATGATGATGAGAACATGAAAATATTTTCCGAAATTTCAATGGATAAAGGTTATGTCTTATGAGGTAACTGAGTTATAGTAATCATATGATGAAAAAAAGTATGCGAAGAAACCCGCACTGGTCAAGTTGGAGATGCTAAATAAAAGTGATAAATGCACAAATATGGTTATGAGTTTTGGAATGTAACATTAATATAGGATTCTGTGAATAATAGCAATGTATTAGAACACTTGAAAACAGTCTATTGGATTATTAAGACTCCTTGGAGCAGATAAATGCTAATATTTTATTTATTAATACAATACACATCTAGTTCAGGATACATAAAGCAACTCTGTGTCCACAGTTGGCACATCTCTTATCAAACAATGGTGACATTGCTGAAAAGAACTCCATAATAATATGAAAGTCATTAACTAATGCTTGAACCTATACAAGCATACTGAATTAAGAGAAACAAAGCCAGTTATAGCTAAAGCGTTGGTTTCATCGACAATAATAATGCTGCATGGCAGAAGTGATTCATCCCTGAAAGTCAAAGTCAAGAGGACAGAAAAGCCAGAAGCCATGCAGCACACTAGGATTTCTAGACTATGTGGGTTGACAGGCAGCTGTAGTAAAAGTGTATTAAATTAATGGACCCTATGTGTATGCAGCCTTCCCCATATGTCAACTGTAAGAGTAAGCAAAGAGGTGTGGTTGAATATAGTGACAGAGGGGAAAGAATGTGAAACATTTATATGCCCGAAGAACTTTGGCAATACAGAGAGGCAAGTGAAAGTGAGATGAAGAAATATAAGACTGGAACATCTCTTTTGGGCCTGGGGGAACGTAGATACTGTATGACATGAAATGCACATTACAGGACCTTGGAGACTCCAGCTACAATTGGCTTCTCATGTTTGTGTTTCAGTGCTGTGTAATTATGAATCTGCCCTAAACATTCTTTTATGAGAAAAGGAAACAAAGCATTCCAGATGGAAAACTAACTAGCATTGTCTGAAATGTGTGGTTGAAAGAAAGACAGAACATCATAGCCATGCATGATCACTTATTTATTTATTTTAAAGCAGCAGGAGCTGGAACTTGACAAGTGTCTTGTATATGTGAAGAATAAGGAGATGTTTTACAAAGAATGCTAAACTAATGACAGTAAAAATGTAGCAAGCTGCACAGTAGCATAACTTCCCTACCATATACTTATTAAAGTGCTTAAAATTGAGATAACTAGTAGTAAAATAATATTGGTTCTGCTTTACATCTGCTGCATTTAGCTGTAGAAAGCAATACAACTAAACTCCTAACAGTTCAAACCAAAAACAAAACCTCCGCTCTTCCTTATTCTCATTCGTCTGAAAGGAAGGGCAGCATCAGCAAAGACTTATCAAACGATAAACTAAAACAAATCATAGTGATCATGTTGAAACTTGCTATTAGTGCTGCTTCACACGTGTGGTCCAATAACCACAGTCTCTACTAACTTAAAGGAAACAGCATAGTCCTCTCCCTGCACTAATGGCACCCAGTTGATAATGCTCCTGTCCTCTAGCACCTTTGCCTTCTTTCCTCTAGATACTTCCTCTGTTTACACATCCTTTCTCTTACTGTTGTTCTGCTAGTGTTCTTCATAGGCTACCTGTGTGGTATTGAACTGAAAGCCATGCTGATGTATAATACAATATTGGTAGGGTGTCTGTCTTCCATTTCCCTAATTGTATAGTCATAGAACTGGATCATATTGATTTGACAGGCTGTTTGCTGGATGTAAACCCTTTCTGTTTCATGTACACTAGATGTCTGTCCCACAGTAGTTTTGCTAGCTTACATCTCAGAATTCTTCCTATCTCTTTCCTCTCATTGAGGCCAGACTATCCAGTATGTAGATTCAGATAGGATTTTCTAACCATACTTTTTTATAGCAGAATAAAAATGGCACATCTGTCACCCATATGGAGCATTATCTTGGTTAAGTTAAAAACTTTGAGGAGTCACATCAGTAGTCCTACCAAAAGATGAATCTTTTGGGGAAACCATGCTGCCCTTATGCTTTACCCACACATTTCTTTTGGACCTCACTGCACTGCTCTTTTTCTTATTTCCTAATGTATTCACCAGCACCATTTCTTGCTATACCCCATTCTATGATGTCACATGCCCTTCTCCTTGATGAACACCAAGGCAAAGAATGTGTTCACAATGATGGCCCAATTCTGTGCTTCTCTGTATTCATTGTTGCATTTCCTCCCACTTCTCCTTCGTTACCCACCTGTGAAAAGTACATTTATCTTGTCTCCAGAGATCACAGGAGAGTAATTGGGAGAGAATCATTGGGAGTATCAGCTGGCTGTCAGGGTGTTAAACAGTGAAAGTTGGGCATTGTAAGCAAATTGTAAATTGTAGGAGAAAATGCTGGCATTAAATTTTCCTGTTCCCATCAGCACTATAGGTTCATAGGTTCATAGATTTTTAATAAGCCTAAGGCCAAAGGACAGCATTAAGAAACATAGCCATATCACTCTGTAGGAGATTAATAATGTCCCCTATTAAAGAGACTTTTTCCACATATTCCTGGTGAAAATTTGGAGGAAAATGCTAGCATTAAGTTTTCCAGTGCCCAAGAGCCCTATAGGTTTATAGGTTCATAAGTTTTTACTAAGCCTATGGCCAAAGAAGACAGTCAAGAAACCCAGCCACACCACCCAATACTGTGGGAGACTAATAATGTCTCCTGTTAAGTAGTCTTTCTCCACATATACCTGGTGAAAACTTGCAATCACCCATCCAGTCATCCAGACTGCTTTCAAAGGTTGCAAAGGAAGTAGGCTGCTTGATAGGAAATGGCAGCCTATTCTGGAAATGAGGTATGTATTTGGTTAGGTACCTGTTACAACATTTGAATTTGTTGATTTGATAATATATGTTTAAGTCTTTAGAATGGGTGTTTGCTTTACCACTGGTTCTGTTTAGGTGAAGGAGTTCAAAGAATGCATGGAATGGGATGGAAGGCTAAGCAGGGTTCACACACCAGGAGTCTATATGACACTGAGGAAAGTGACAGTGCTGTTAGTCTGTCAGACTAGCTAAGGGTACTGAGGCCCGAGATCTTTTCGGTGAAGAAATATTGAGGTCTCTCAAGCTGCTTTAGCTGCTTAATGAGGTACATGCTGAAGGATGCATTATATTTAATGATGGGCTTAGCAGTAAAGGAGGAAAAATAGGATGTGGCTTCCTTACAAAGTATTTACAGCAGCTGTGAGAAATTCTTGATATAATGAAAGTTGTAGTAATCATTCTTAACAACAGAAAGAGAAGAGATACATGAGACAACTAATTATAAAACTTATTTATTATGAAATGCCAAAAAATAAATAAATAACTAAAAGATTGCCATACTGCTTATTATGATAATGAAGGTGATGACCAGAATACTGATAGAGATGGGGCACATAGGATCTATGAGAGGAATACCATTTGAGGAACACATGAGCTTTGTGATAGGCTGGTAAAAATAGGGGTAGAGTAAAAGGGTGTGGCATTAACTAACTCAAGCCTATGACACCATTTCTGTATACTTCTGTTCACACCCATAGCTACTTATGGCATTCAGATATTTTTTGGGCATGACTTCTTTAACCAAGTGACTTATCAGCTAATAAAAGGCAGTATTAGAAAGTACAAATAGCTATTAATAACAATGACATTAATATTCTTAATCTAAGATGCTCTGCATAGAGAAATTAATCAATTAATTTCTTACATATTAAATTTTTCATATTTATGTTCATATTTTCATAGCTAAGAGCTCTATAAATTATTGAGGGGTATGCATTATGTGAAATGCTATGGTGAGCAATAGGAAAATACATTACAAATGCCCATTTATATTGCATTATACCTAAGATATTGCTAGCTGTTTGTTAGTAATTATGAAAATAAATAATATTTCCATATGTACTTGATAGTTCAAAAAGCAAGTGACTTACAAACTATTGCAAGACATCAGGTGAAACCACAGATATTTTTGAAGAAAACTGTCTTTGATATTAGCACTGTTAAGTTGCACATCTTTAGATATATTCAGTGTTGTTTACATTGCTAATTATACAATCAAGCATATGTTTTTATATTTCTGTAAATATCTCACTAATCATGCATGCTTAGAGGAATTTCTTGTTGCCATGTGAAACCTTATGTCTGGCTATAAGTTAATAGGTTTATAGTTGGTTACTAGGCTAGCGGCCCTGCAGCCTTTGCAAGCCTATCCATGTTAATCCCAAGTTGCTTCAGTTGTCCTTGGTTAGATGGATGTAATTCACAGACTGAGTCTATGATAAACACAGACTACACCTGTCCATGAAGGGAAGTGGGTTCCACCCCTGGGATGCATTTGCAGTCTCCCATCCATTTGTCCAGGTTGCCGTTGGATACAGTCAGTGAGGACCTCTGCTTCACATGACCTGGAAGTTTATTCCAGAGTAGTGGCAATCTCTGGGACGTATATCTGTCTCTCCAGCATGTTCTGTTAATGTCTTGACTAGATTAAGATCCCTAGAGTGAGTGACTCTTGTGCCATTTGACTTGTGGATGTGCAGCATCTCCATCAGGGCAGAGTCAGAGATGGCCCTGTAGGCCAGGCACAAGACTCCTCCCAGCAGCCTATATGATACAGAGTACAGTGACAGGGCTTTCAGTCTCTCCACATAAGTCATGGTTTGGAGGCCCTGTATTTTCTTGGTGAGAAAACTCTGAAGTCTCTCCAGCTGATGTAGGTGTCTGGTGAGGTATGTGCAGAAGGGAACTTTATACTCTTTTAATGGTCTAGTGAAGGTCGAGTACAGTGGAGTTATAACATCCTTAGACAAGGATGCAAGGTCCTTATGTATGAAATACGAAATGTAGATGGCTTTCCTTACCACTGTGGAAACTTGGTGGTTGAAGTTCAGATTGCTGTCTACCTTTGTTCCCAGATCTCACACCACTGGGTTTGAACGTATGGGAGTGCTGTCAGTATTGTAATTAACAGACAATTCTGCTTTGCCAAAGGGGATAATAATGCACTTTTTGTGTTTAGTTTTAGACCTTGGCTCGGGCACCAGTTATTTGTCTGCATTAGCCTCTCCTGTAATATGTTAACATCATTGGGGGACTCATTGATTGCACCCAGTTTATTTATATTTATTTTATTTATTTGACATTTGTTAACCAGTTTAGTTTGTCTGGGTGATGCCCTTTTTCAGCAGAGACCCAAGGAGAAAAGCTCCAATTGTACATTCCTTAAAAAACATTATTCAACATGGACAACAGTTGCTAAAGAAAAAAAAAAAAACAAGAGTATATATGTGTAACAGGAACTAACCTGGTCAGTTGTTTACCTGTGAGTAAACACAATATAAATTAAACACAGTACAAATCTGAGACAAAAGCAGAATATTGTATATACATGTTGGAGGTGAGAGAAAAAAAAAGAACAGTTGGAGAAGAAAATAGGAAGACGATTGCAGTAGGCGATCGTAAGATAGCAAAACAGTAAAGAAGAGACATAGAAATATAATGCAATATCAAGCAGTACAGAGAAACAGAGTAAAGAAGGTAATTATGGTGCAAACTCAGTCAGGTAAAGAGAAAAGTATAAGAAGAGAAAATAAGTATTTGATATAGTAGCAGCGGAAAAAGAAAGAATCCCGGGGAAGGAAATCAGTGATAAGACTACTGAGGTAGCAGTCAGGATGGCAGGAGTCTATTAGGACAGGAAGACAGCATTATGTAGGATCATGACAGAGACATGACCATGATTTGCGGAGGTAATCTTTTATTGCTATTTTAAAGGCTGTAGGGTTGGTGATGCTTCTGATATTGAGAGGTAATTTATTCCAAGCATTTGCTATGGAATAGGAGTAGAGTGATTTGCCAGTGTTTTTATTGGGCTTATACCCTTGCAATAAGTTCTGTTGAGAGCTGCGAAGAGAGCATTTGGGAGTATAGGGAGGCAGTTTGCAATCATCAGCTAACTTAGTATGCCGAAGGCCAGCTACTCTAGCCTGGAATTCCAAGAAATTGATTCCAAACTGTAAAGGGCCTAGCACAGATCCTTCTGATAATGGGTCTACTGGTAAAGGTGGAGTCGCCAACTTTGACAATATGTGTTCTGTTTGTGAGCCAATTAGCTAATCATCTAGTGACGTAAGGGTTAATCCCCAGTTGGGAGAGTTTCTCAATGATACCTGAGTGAGGGATTGTGCCAAATGACTTGATTATTTCAAAATAGGCAGTAGGCACTGTCTTACCTTCATCCAGGGCTTTGGTGACTTTCTCAAAGAAATCTACTAGGTTTAATAAGCATGATCTACTATTAACAAAGCCAAAGTGGGTTGGGTCTAGAGTTTGAAGGTCACCTATGTCCCTGTTGATAAGAGCCATGATGATTCTTTCCATGGCCTTGCAGATGAGGCTGGTTAGACTTATGGATCTATTGTTCCCAGGGTCAGTTGATGGCCCCCACTTTGTGCAAGAGGATTACTGTTGCTATTTTTCACTGTGCTGGAACAAAGTCAGTTCTCAGGCTTTGGTTAAAGAGAATGCGAAGTGGGTCAACTAGGTCTTGTTTTAGATTGCTTAATAAGCACCCTGGGATGTTATCTGGCCCTATTGAGGCTGTGTTTTTTTGACCTTGGAGACTGCAGATATGACTTGATGTCTAGAAATACTAGGCAGAGGACTGGTGTCAAGTATGCTTCAGGTATGGCTGGTGGGGACAGGGGGTTGACGTTTGTGCCAAATCTATTAGCTAGAGGTGATTTTCTCTAGTATAGCATAAGTGATACTATCTACTACCAGTTCAGCACATAACTGGGTATTCACTTTTAGATTATGGATGTAGTTAAAGGATGCCTTATGATTATTCTTTCAAGGGATGTGATTTCACCTCCGTAATTAGCTTTAGAGGACTTTACAAGATTTCTGATTTGCTTTTTCAAGCTGTAGAGGGAATTCTTTCTCTGCGGAGTCAGTTCCCTTTTGTTCTTAGACATCAATTTCTTCCTTTTGTTATATAACCTGTTTATATCTGAGGTCCAACAGGGTGGCTTGTTTTATTGGGAGGACCTTATTTTAATCTGGTCAGGCACAGCCAAGTTTGTACAGTTACTAAAGTGTTTATACAGGGCATTTGTGTACACCTCTGCATAGGAGTCATTGCTGTTTGTGATTGTGGGGGGTATAAAACTTTTTATACCATCGCTTAATAGGCTGTAGTTTACTATGGAAAATGTTTTTAGGTTTTTTTTTGCATCTCTGGTTGTGACAGGTTCAGTAGTTACTTCCAACAAGAATGATTTATGGTCCAACCTTGCCAGGACGTGCATCACACAGAGGGGAGTGCAGTGACTCCCCCTCCACATTGGTGGGTACTATGTCTAGGATATTTGAGCCCCTTGTGGGGGTGCAGACCTCTGGGAGAGCATTTTTGTGCTCACACAGTTGATGGAAGGATAGTTGAACTCTCCCATGACTAAGGTGCTGGGCTGTATGGTGAGTGACTGCAATAAGTCCAGGTAGGTAGTGTGCTTTTCTTGGTTAATGGTGGGGGATCTATAGCTAGTAATGATGTAGTAGGGTATTTTGCCTATAGTTAATTGGACATGGAGTAGTTAGAGAGAGTCGTACTGTTTGACCAGTCTCAAGGTGTACTTGGCTTTAATGAAGATGGATACACCTCCACCTTTGGTACTTTAATGCTTATTTTGAGTTCTGAACATGTGGAAGGCATTCTAGCCTTACATGGCCAGGTTGCGCTCCGTGGCCTTGAACCATGTCTTAGTAACTGCACAGACATCAGCATCTTCCAAGGTGGGGAGTGTTTCCAGAGGGTGCAATTTCATGTTTAGACTCCTAGCATTAAGCAGCAGAACTTTGAGTTTATCTCAAGTGGATTTTGTCATGTTGGAAATTTTGTCATTTTGACATTGCATAAAAAAAACATTATAGGGGAGAGAAGTGCCTTTTACAGTATCCGAACGGCTAGAGGAGACAGGTGCAGACCATCTCTGGCAAAGCAGTGTGGCCTGTCAACCATGGCTTCCTAGACTGACAGTTATTGGCTCCCCCTGGACTGACACTACAAGCTAAGCCAATTGTTGAAGTTGATCATTTTTTGTTTATATTGTGGCATCGTCCTGGGAGAAGGTAAAATGCTGTTTAGGGCTAGGA
Source organism: Protopterus annectens (assembly GCF_019279795.1). Taxonomy (NCBI): domain Eukaryota; kingdom Metazoa; phylum Chordata; order Ceratodontiformes; family Protopteridae; genus Protopterus; species Protopterus annectens. The sequence continues at coordinate 512,824,168 of NC_056732.1, forward strand.
TCATATATGGCTGGGACACATATCAAAGAGTTCAGTCACGTCTTTGTTCATATAGTCCAGAGAGGTAAGTCTCAAGTCATTTACCTCGACATGGGCTATGACAGAGTCATAACAATACTTGTTCTTGAGTGACTTGAGTGCATGCGTGATGTGACGGATCCTGGCATCTGACAGGCAGCTGACTGTGACCTTCTCCTTGTCCAGCTTGGTGAGGGGGACATCTGTGTGCCTCAGTTTGGAGTCACCTATGACCAAGACATTAGGTTTTGGGGTGTTTTGCCTTAGGGGCTTATTTGTTGAGACACTGGTGTATGTGTTATTATGTGTAGTGGTTTCTATTTGCATAGCAGTGAGTGCAAGTGTTTTACTTTTGAGAGATCTCTGATATTTTGGTAGGCTTCTAGTGAGTACCTCTGCATATGTGAGTTTATGTGTCATGACCCCATTTTGTGAAAAAGTAAAGTGTGTGTGCTGACGTGTTTGATGTCCAGTTTGTTGTTATGTGAGAGAAATTATTCCAATTTCATAGTGTAATTACATCTCTCACATAGGGTTATTTGTTTTAGGAGTAAGTGGTTGTCAGTATACATAAGGCAATTACTACATTGCCTCAGGTTGCCCATGTCAATCAGGCTATCTGGTGAAATTATGGGAAATGATGGGAAACTGTTGGTCTATTATAACAGTTTTTTACCATATGTATTATTGGGGAAGGGAGAGGGCTAGTTTGACCAGTTTTTGTGCTAGGACTAACAAAAGTGCTTGTTCTATGAAGGCTATGGATAATAAGTGTGATAATGCTGCTCAGTGCACCTGTTGTGCAGTAGGGAAGCTTGGGAAAGTTCCACTGACAGGTGTCTAGAGAAAAATTGCATTTCAAGGTCTCTGCGTCTATATAAGGCACCCCTCACCCCTGTTATGCAGTGCGCTGCAACTCACAAATGCATGGCTTAAATACAAGTGAAATTAAAACACTTTTAAGGTAATCTGCCAATAGGAAAGCACACATTGGACAATCCTCCAGTAATCCCCAGCTCAGATAAGGCTGGATCCATACTCTTCTGCCACAAGGTGCAGAGGAGCCCTTCTTAATGTAAGATGGCTGGTTTAGTGCTCAAATGTATCAATAACATGCTAGATTCAGCAGGTCTGAATAGTTTATGTTATCTAGGTATCAGAATAGTACAAATCAGTGCAAAGAAGTGCAAAAAAATACTTAGAGCCCTTTTGTGTTTTTCACAGCTGAGATAAACCAGGTAAACACCTACTGCCATCAGATGAATAATCCTTCCAATGCAAAAGCACAGTAAAGGATTGTCTTGAGTGAAATGCTACCACAAGCAAACTTAGACAGTACAAAATGCTACCACAAACAGACTTATTTATTTATTTACATTTGTTAATCGGGTAGTGTCCGACTGGGTTGGAAACTTGTTTTCAGCGGATACCCGGCAAAAAAAGCTCCAGAACAGTACAAATTGGTTAAAGTACAAGTAGGTAAAAAACAAATATAACAAAAAATGCATGTTACAGGATCACACAGGGTTTACAAGGTAATATCAAACTTTTACGTAGTATGCAATATAAATTAGGTACAAGTTATGAAGTTATATAAAGGTATACAACATCCAAAATAAAATCAAAGAGATAATATGCAAGTCATGTAAGAGATGAGCAGTAATCGGAATCTCATGCGAAAAATAAGTAGCAATAGAAAGAAAACTAGTCAGGAGCAATACAGGGCCAAAGCCTTTTAGTATTTAGATAATCTTTCAGGGTAGTTTTAAATACAGACAGGTTGGGATTTTTTAGGATGTGCTGAGGAAGATTATTCCAGTCCTTGGCTATTTTATAGGAGTAGAGAGAATTGCCATGATAGTTGTGAGATTGGTTTACTTTTAGGATTGTTTTTTTGGATGACCTAAGGAGCCTACAGTTAGTGTTAGGCTGTGCCAGGTTTGAAAGAGCTGGGCAGTCAGTGGGGTTGTATATGATTTTATGGGCAAATGAAAGTTGCTTTAGCTCTAACAGATTGGGAAGTTCCAGCCAGTTGAGTTGTTGGAGAATTGTGCAGTGGTGCGTTTTATGGGGTTGATTGGTGGCAAACCTAGCTATTTTGTTATAGCAGGATTCTAATTTATTAAGGTCAGCTTTGGATAGGTTGGTAAAGATCTGAGAGCAGTAGAGGCGGGTGGATAGCAAGTGAGATCTAGCAGTGGCAAGTCTAGCTTGTTGTTTAAGGTAAAGTTTAACCCTGTAGAGAGCTCCAAGTTTGGAGTGGACTTTTTTGATTGTAAGGCAGATGTGGTTATCAAAATTTAGAGTATTGTCTTTGGTAACTCCAAGCAGCTTGGTCTGATTGGTGGGTTTGATTATTGTACCATTGGAGGAGTTTATGGAGAGAGGTGGTGTGCTGAGTTTGGATGATTTGTTATAGAAGATTATGAGCTTGGTCTTATTTGGGTTGAGGATGAGTTGGTGGCTGGTGAGGAAATTTTCAATGTCCTAGAAAGATGTTTGCATTTTGTTTTATTTTAAATATATATATATATATATATATATATATATATATATATATATATATATATATATATATATATATATATGCACACACAGACATATACAGTAGTGTACCTTAAACAGCTTATAAAAGTGTGATTATTCAATAAAAGTACTTAATTTTGAATAAATGAGCCAAGAGCCACTAAACTGTACATAATTTGTAAAGGCATTAAAAAACAAGAGACCCAGCTACTGGGGATGCACAAGTCAGTGCATTTCTTCTTGCCGGTGCCTAGCCCAGATAAATGGGGAGGGTTATGTCAGGAAGGGCATCCGGTGTAAAACTTTTGCCAAATGACATATGCAAGCAACAATGGGACAAATGCGCTTTAATATATTCATTAATGATTTCCATGCCGCCATCCCAAACACTAAGATAGTATAATACACAGATGACTCAACCCTAGTCTGCTCCGCTTCTAACCTACCAGAGCTCCAAACACTAACTCACATCACCTTTTCAACTGTAGAGAACTGGATGCTTCAAAATCACCTCTCCCTAAATGCCAACAAATCTAAGATATTACTTTTCACTCTCTCTAAATCCCTCACAATCAACAAAAACTCTTTCAAAATAATTAGCCATAACAACTCATCCATAGAAGTTGTTTCATCTGCTAAACTTCTTGGGGTTACTACACCTAAGATTTGATACTCATATTCAGCTAAATATTAAGAAAACACATCAAAAATTTGGTATGTTGTACAGAAACTCCCACTTTCTTTCACCATCTACAAGACAACACTCGCCACTACCTACTTACTACCATCACTCTTGTATGGTGCTCCTATTCTAACTAACCTATCTTTCTCTATCACTTCCAAACTAGAAATCTGTTACAACAAAATCTCTAAATTCGCCACTAAATCCAAATACACCTCCCACCACTGTTGATCTCTCCACCAGCTTCAGTGGCTAGAACCTCCCAACGTCCTTATCTACCTCCAACTCACTTCAGCCCACAAACTAATTTTTAAACCCACCAGTTGCCCAGCTCTAACTAACATCTTACCAACATACACCCCTCACAGAACTCTAAGATCTGCCCACCAAAATCTACTTTCTGTATGCAAACCAAACCGTCCGTCCGGCCAACTTCTCCTATCATTTTCCCTAGCAAAAAAATGGAATTCTCTCCCTCCCACTCTAAGAACCTCAGAAAACCTTGAACACTTCAAAACTCAGCTCCGTTCCAACTTCACCCAAAATTGGAACTGCAGTTGCACTCAACCCACCTAGCTCACTAAGCCCATACCACAAGTTAATCTACCCCATACTGACTACCTAAAACAGTAGCCTCACTTTGAATATAACATTACTTAGCATTCTTTATTTTAAATGTATATATTGTAAATAGCTTTCCAACTGTTCTCCTTCCCCTTTCTGGGGAAGATTCTCTCTACTGGCAATTCTTAAACTTTGATGCTATTAACTAAATCATCCTCACTTCTCATCCTGAATGAGGATGTATATACTTTTTATCCTGAATGGTGATGTATACCTTCTTTAGTTCTTTTCTGTCTGTCTCATCTCGATACTTTTTAAATAATGTACTTTCCACCTACATTCACCCCTCTATGCAAATTTGTGTTTACAAAAGTCATTCTATAACTACATTCTAATGAATAACTACAGTCAAATGAATAACACCAGTTATTTTACAGCCTTACTCTCATCATCTACCTCCTCAGTGCAACTAATCATCTGTCTCAACTTGTCCCAGTCCTAATACAAATGTATGTATGCAATACATGTTGCCATTTTCTGACTGTACCCTAATATGTTTTACTATGTAATATAACTTTTTGCTTATTGTCACTGTGTATTATAGATATGTAATAACACTTTATTGCTTATTGTTACTGTGTTTTTGGAGCTTTTCTCCCTGGGCCTCCACTGAAAACAGGCTCCTTGAGCCCAGTGGATATCCCCAGTCATCAAACTGGAAATAAATAAATAAATAAATAAATAAAATACAGATTTCCATACCAGATCAGTTGAGGCCAGGGTTAACAATGACCACCACCAGCACTGTTAGCCAACAGGGTGTTTGTGGAAATTGGGCCACTGTTTGCCGAAGGAGGAGAAGAAGAGGGGAAGGCATGCCTGAAGGCAGGAAGAGAGGAGGAAGGTTAGGAGTGTGGTAGTGAGGGTAGGGACTTTAAATGTTGGCAGTATGACTGGTATAGGAAGAGAGCTAGTTGACATTATGAAGAGAAGGAAGGTTGATATATTGTGCATGCAAGTGACCAGATGGAAGGGGAGTAAGGCCAGGTGTATTGGAGGCGGGCTCAAATTTTTCTGTCATGGTGTGGCTGAGAGAAGAAATAGGGAAGGGGTTATCCTGAAAGAACAGTATGCTAAGAGTGTTTTGGAGGTGAAAGAGTGTCAGATAGAGTTATGTTTATGAAGCTGGAAATTGATGGTGTGGTGATGAATGTTGTTAGTGCATACACTCTGCAAGTTGGGTGTGCAATGGATGAGAAAGAAACATTTTGGAGTGAGCTGGATGAAGTGGTGGTGAGTGTACCCAAGGGTGAGAGAGTGGTGATTGGAGTGAATTTCAATGGGAATGGTGGTGAAGGGAACAGAGGAGATGAGGAAGTGATGGGTAGGTATGGTTTTAATGATAGGAATGCAGAAGGTCAGATGGTAGTGGATTTTGCAAAAAGGATAAACATGGCTGTGGTGAATATGTATTTTAAAAAGAGAGAGAAGCAGAGGGTAACATACAAGAATGGAGAAAGATGCACACAAGTGGATTATATCCTATGCAGAAGGGTCAGTCTGAAGGAGACTGGACACTGTAAAGTGGTGACAGGGGAAAGTGTAGTTAGGCAGCACAGGATTGTGGTATGTAGGATGAAGTTGGTGACCAAGAAGAGGAGGAGGAGTGTGAGGGCAGTGCCAAGGATCAAATAGTGGAAGTTGCAAAAGGGTGATTGTGAAGTGGAGTTCAGGGATGAGTTAAGACAGACACTGGGTGGCAGTAAAGAGTTACCAAATAGCTGGGTAAATACAGCAGAGCTGGTAAGGGAGACAGCTAGAAAGGTACTTGGTGTGATATCTGGACCGAGGAAGGAGGACAAGCAGACCTGGTGGTGGAACGAGGAAGTACAGGACAGTATACAGAGAAAGAGATTGGAGAAGAAGAAGTGGGATTGTCAGAGAGATGAAGAAAGTAGACAGGAGTATAAGGAGATGAGGCCTATGGTGAAGAGATAGAGGTGACGAAGGCTAAGGATAAGACATATGGAGAATTGTATGAAAGGTTGCACACATAGGAGGGAGAAAAGGACCTGTACAGATTGGTTAGACACAGGGACCAAGTTGGGAAAGATGTGCAGCATGTAAGTGTGATAAAGGATAATGAGGGAAACATACTCACAAGTGAGGAGAGTGTGTTGAGCAGATAGGAAGAGTACTTTGAGGGGCTGATGAATGAAGAGAATGAGAGAGGGAGAAGGTTGGATGATGTGGGGATAGTGAATCAGGAAGTGCAATGGATTAGCAATGAGGAAGTGAGGACAGCTATAAAGGGGATGAAGAATGGAAAAGGTGTTGTTCCAGATGACATACCTGTGGAAGCAAGGAGGTGTTTAGGACAGATGGCAGTGGAGTTTTTAACCAGATTGTTTAATGAAATATTGGAAAGTGAGAGGATGCCTGAGGAGTGGAGAAGAGGTGTTTTAGTACTGATTTTTAAGAATAAGGGGGATGTGTAGAGCTATAGTAACTACAGAGGGATAAAACTGATCAGTCACAGCATGAAATTTTGGGAAAGAGTAGTGGAAGCTAGGTTAAGAAGGGAGGTGATGATTAGTGAGCAGCAGTATGGTTTCAAGCCAGGAAAGAGCACTACGGATGCGATATTTGGTCTGAGAATGTTGATGGAGAAGTACAGAGAAGGTCAGAAGGAGTTGCATTATGTCTTTGTGGACTTAGAGAAAGCATATGACAGGGTGCCTAGAGAAGAGTTTTGGCAGTGTATGAGGAAGTCAGGAGTGACAGAGAAGTATGTAAGAGTGGTACAGGAGAGGTACGAGGGTAGTATGATGGTGGTGAGGTCTGCAGTAGGAGTGATGGATGCATTTAGGGTGGATGAGGGATTACATCAAGGATCAGCTCTGAGCCCCTTCTTATTTGCAATGATGATGGACAGGTTGACAGACGAGATCAGACAGGGGTCCCTTTAGACTATGATGTTTGTGGATGACATTATGATATGTAGTGAGAGTAGGGAACAGGTTGAGGAGACCCTGGAGAGGTGGTGATATGCTCTAGAAAGAAGAGGAATGAAGGTCAGCAGGACTAAGAGAGAACATATGTGTGTGAATGAGAGGGAGGATAGAGGAATGGTGAGGATTCAGGAAGTAGAGTTACCAAAGGTGGATGAGTTTAAATACTTGGGATCAACAGTTCAGAGTAATGGTGAGTGTGGAAGAATGGTGAAGAAGAAAGCACTGGCAGGGTGGAGTGGGTAGAGAGGAGTGCCAGGAGTGATTTGTGACAGATGGGTACCATTAACAGTGAAAGGGAAGGTCTACATGAGGGTAGTGAGACCAGCTATGTTATATGGGTTGGAGATGGTGGCATTGACAAAAAGGCAGGACTCAGAGCTGGAGGCGGCAGAGTTAAATATGTTAAGGTTTGCATTGGGTGTGATGGGGACGGGCAGGATTAGGAATCAGTATATTAGAGGGTCAGCTCAGGTTGGACGGTTTGGAGACAAAGCCAGAGAGGTGAAATTGTGTTGGTTTGGACATGTTCTGAGGAGGGATGCTGGGTATATTGGGAAAAGGATGCTGAGGATGGAGCTGCCAGTTAAGAGGAAAGGAGAAAGGCCTAAGATAAGGTTTATGGTTATGGGGAGAGAGGACATGCAGGTGGTTGGTGTGACAGAGCAAGATGCAGAGGTAGGAAGAAGTGAAAACAGATGATCTGCTGTGGTGACCCCATCAGGAACAGCCAAAAGAAGAAGAAGATTAAAAAAAACAAGAGAAGCTGATTAATAAACTCTCCAGCCAATAAAACTACATTCAGAAATCTCAGGTGTTTCCTCAGCATCAACAGACCAGGCTGCCTCCCAGTGAACTAGATGAAAAATCCACTGACCTCTTTTGTGTAAAAACAATTGTTTGCTAGAGTGTAAAAATACACTACTTTATCTAACAGTAAGCGAGATAATGAAGCCAGATCAAGTAGAACAGACAATGGGAGGCAAAATGTACTTTTTCAATATAAGCACAAGGAAAGACAAATAAATAATTCAGGATAGCAACAACAGTGTAGAAAGGGTGGAGCTTATTAAGCTCAATTTACAATAGGGGTGGGCAGCTTAAAACACCAGGTTTAAAATGCAGATCAACAAATGGGAGAGTGGGTGGGAAACACAGTAGGAATCAGAAAAACAAGCAGCATGCACCCCCCTCATTTGATCAAGGCTTTACCTGAAGGGGAATTTAAGAGAATTCGTAGGAACACTTCAGACCCGAATTTATGGGATAAAGTGTTTGATGAAGTTTTTGATAGACTTTTATCCAGAAGTTATGATAAAATCACACTTCAAGATATTAAATGTAGGTTATCTAAAGGAAAAGTTTTGTGGGAGGTGGTTATCAAGATCGTCCATTGGTGACTTCAGAACAAGAACAAATATTTTTTTGTTTCTAGATATTCAGAATTTTCTAGGGTTGTTGAAAATATTCTTAAACAATTGTGTCATGTAGTCTGTGATGACCTTGCCATTGGACATTTGTTTCCTAGGCACATTACTTTTTCCTATAGTAGATATAAGAATTTGAAGGAGTTATTGAATAGAAAATTAGAATATTTGGTTGATATGAATGTTGGTATGCAATGGTGTGATCGTTGCTCGGTATGTGATAAGGTCTGCAATTTGCATAGAAAGAAAATAAATGGCAGAAGGTATGTAGCCTTTGAAAAAAATTGATTGTCTGTCATCAGGGGTGGTATATATTCTAGGATGTGATTGTACTATACCTTTATGGTATGTAGGACAAACTACCAGGAGGGTTAAGGTTTGTATTTTGGAACACCTAGGGGACATCAGAAGAAGCAACATGGAGAGTCCTGTTGCTTCTCATTTTGTTACAATGCACAATGGTAACACTGATGGATTTATCTTTAGTGTTCTAGCTAGAAACCATTTTCAAGCAGGAAATTTTAAAACTGAATTAAATAGGCTAAAACACAGAATGATTTTTAATTATCATACTTTACACCCTAGGGGGATGAATTTGGAAGGTGGCATTATAGTTTGATTGCCTGTCAGTTGTATTTAATTTAATGTATTTCATCTTATGTATTTAATCTTATGTATTTAAACATTTATAAGCTTGAATTTGTATTTATGTAGTTGGTTTTATTCAGTTCAGTATTTAGTAAGCAGTTTATTATGTATTAAATTTTTTGGGTACATTTGTACTGTTTAAGAGAATTTGCACTCATTTGCACTTTAGTTGTTTGAAATCATAGCCAATTTATGGCCAATGACTTAATTGATGTGAATATATAAACAGGATGTTTATGCATGACTAATTGTTCAACCGAAGGCGAACTGCCGAGGTACCAGAATGTGCTACTAAATGGAAATTTATATTCATCTTATTGTTTGATTTCCTTCTTACTGGATTTGGTGTTTTTCTGACATTGGTGTCGTGAATTTTGGATTCTGTGTGTTTTTTACTAACACAGTAGGAATCACCAGCACTGCTTTAAGAATTAGGCTAACTGCCCTTACAGGCCATGTTAAGCCTCATCAATTTTCCCAAGATGAGAATCAAACCCTGTACGTTCTTTTTGTTAGGCAAATACCTTAACCATTGTGTCAACCCTTTTCATGGAAAAATTAAACTGTATACTTTGTGTCTTTGAGGTAAAGACCTTATCCATTATGACAAACCCAAATAGTCCAACAATATGTCTAGGTAGTATAGTTTCCAAGATGTGAAAATTTGTGAAAGATCAACAAAAATATAATTTGGGATTTGTGTGCATTGTAATACATTATAGTAGTTATGGAAAGGCTATAAATGCACTGACTATTGTTACTGTAAAAATACTTCTTTGGTAGCATTGCTATTTGTATAGTTTTAATAGCTTTTATTGTTCACAAAATATTCACATTTATTTATCTTATGCTTTTTAAGTTTATTTTTCAGAAAATGCTGTTGAATGCAAGATATGCTTAGGCTGCTAGAGATGTGACATTCCACACCGCATAGGTGATAATGAGTTAAAAGTGTTTGATATGGCAGAATGAGGATTAAAGCAAAGGGTGCAGAGGAAAAAGAATTTGGGGAAATCCTCATAAAAGTAGAGTTGTCCTTATATGAAGACCTAGTGTTAGAGATAATAATAAATTATGTTGTTGTGGAAGGTTGGCCTAAGGCAGAAGGCCAAGCAGGATAACTTCATATTAAAATATTTATTTCTACTGGAGGTCCTGGTATAAGAGTTGAGAAGATGTGTAGGAAAGGTATGATAACATGCTGTGATTGGCTCATGTAGGAATGTCATTTCTGGGAACAGCAAAAATATTTGAAAGTTTTAGGAAGGATGCAGGAGTCAAGTATCCTGTGGTAAAGCCAGTAGTAGTAGTTCATTATAAGAGGAAGGTAGAATGAGAGGGACAGTGGAGAGAGAAAGAGGGGCAGGAATGTAGAATAGCAGCTGTAACAGATAGGAAAACGTTTATGAGTATAAAAGATTCATAGGTGTGTACTAGGCTAACCACCACAATGTTTTTTTAAGCCTAGCAATGCATCCCAAATATCTTACAAGTTCTGGGACCCTTGATAAGTTTAAGCAAGGCTTGGGAGATGAAACATTTACAAGCAGGGGCCTGGAAGATGAACCATTTGCATGTATTCGATGTCCATTAGAGACATAGGTGCCAAACTTGGGATGAATTACCTTCTCCCATCCAGTTGTCCAAGTTACACTTGAATTTGGTTAAAGAGGAACTCTTCTTCACATGGATGAAGAGCCTGTTCCAGAGAAGGAGTAGTCTCTGGGAAACATAACTGTCTTGCCAGTAGGTCCTATTTATATTGCAGGTAAGAATTATGTCTAACTTCCTGGGTCCTGTCTGTGAGCCATCTGGCTATATAACAGGTGACATAAGGGTTTATACCTAACTGAGTCTTGAGTGGGGTATTGTGTCAAGTGCTTTGGCCAGGTCAAGATAGGCAGTGTGAACTGTTTTGCCCTCATTCATTGCACTGATGACCTTCACAAAGAATTCCACTGGGATGAGTAGGCATGACTTGCACTTGACAAAACCAAATTGGGTTGGGTCCAGTGTCTGGAGGTTTACTATGTCATTACTGATCATTTCCATGATAATTCTTTTCATGGCTTCATGTTTGAGACTAGTGAAACTTATGGGTCTATAGTTTGCAGGGTCTGTAGATGGCCTACCTTTGTGCAGAGAGATGATGTTGCTGTTCTCCATTCACGTGGCATGAATACTGTTTGGAGGCTACAGTTAAATAGCAATTCCAAAGGACCTGATAAGTCATGTTTCATGCTATTTAGAAGACATGCAAGGATTTTGTCTGGGCCCACTGATGCAGTTTTCGTGGCCTTCGAGAGAGCATTAATGACATGTTCCCTAGTGATAGTATGGGAAGTTACGTTTGATGTTTTTTCCTGATAGGAGGTTGAGGAGGGGAGAGAGGGTTACAGTTACAGCTGAATTTGTTGTCCAGTAGGTTTGCTATAGCTATTGGCTCAGTATAGATGACTTCATTAACAAGGAGCGCTGCACAAAATTGTGTATTGATTTTGAAGTTGCAGACATAGCTGAAGTATGCCTTGGGAGGCCAAATTTACCTCAGCTTTGGTAGACTATGTTTGTGCTCTGAGTCATTTGTTTAGTTTGATGAGAGTGCTTTTACCCTGCTGGGTGCTGCACCTCCTAATTTTTGCCATGATTTTCTTCCTTCTGTTATACAACCTATTTATGCTGTGATTCTGCCAGAGTGGCTTGTGTTTTGAGTTAGTTTTGTACATCTTCCTGGTAGGTACACCTTCCTCTATATAGTTATTAACATGTTTGTATAGGGTTTATGTGCCCAGTTCTGTGTAGGCAGCAATGTTCTCAGGGTTTATGAGGGCCTGAAATTTTGCTAGATTATCACTTAATAGTCGGAAGTTAGCCTTAGAGAAGTTCCTGAGCATTCCAGGGTTATCTGGGGTTCTGGGTTTTATTTTTTCTTTAAAGGAGATGATTTTGTGGTCTGACCTTACTAGAAAATATATTACATTAGGGGTGTGCAACACTCTCCCATATTAGTTTGGTTTGTCATAGGTTTGTCTGTAGTGAAAGTTATAGCTGAAATGAATGGAGCAGAGTTTCTTAACAAGGTAAGAAGCAGTTGAACAGATTTAGGAGTAGGAAGAACATACTACTGGGTAGGTCACCATCAAGATAATGGTGCTTCTGCAGTTTCTGTATTTGTTAAGATGCATTGTTGTTGCTGCCTTGGGTAAAGGCAGTAAAAGATGTGCAGAGTACATGTGATAGTAATTTTGAGAAAGGTGGGGAGTTGAACTGTAATGTAAGGACAGAAGGAATAAGTACAACATAAGGACTCAGGAATGTACATTTCAGTTGGTAGATAGTTGCTGATAATTTGGCAGAGATGAGGACTGAGAAGATGGAGGATGAGATCAGTTGGGTTTAGCTGAATGAGTTGGAAGAAGGAAAGGAAGAATAAAACAACCGCAACATATCTTGGTAAAGAAGCAGAAGTGAGTGAGAAAGTAATCAAAGGGGGGGGGGGTGTCACGTGGTATACTGTCAGTAAAGTGTTAAGAGGAACTATGTGGGAAAGGAAAAGCACAATGTAAGTAGAACATGCATAAAAGTCACACATAATCGGGCCTATCTTGCTTATGCAGGTGAGACTTCCATTGTTAGTAGAATCAATCCTGATTAAAGTAGGAAGGGTCAAAAATGGGTAGCTGTTGCTGAAGCTAAGAAAAAGAAGAAGCAGGTAAATGAATGCACGTGTTGGAAATGTATCTGGGTTCAGAAATTGTGGCTTATGGTACCTGGCGTGGTTTAGGGTTTATCACGATGATGGTGCTTCTGCATGTGGTGGAAATGTGGATGTGTTCAGAAATTGTGGTTTAGGGTACACAATGACCAGGGAAAAAGCAACTTATGTTAAGGTATAAAAAATTTGGTTATTTTAGTTGTTTGAAGATCAGGGTTTCTGGGTCACTTCTGGAGAATAAAGAAGGCCCAATGTATATATAGAACTGGGTTAAGAATAAGACTGTTAAGTTATGTTAAGACAGAGGCTACTGAGAAAAAATAACAAAGAGAATCATTAATCTGCTGATGCCAATGGGGGACAAGAGTGAGAGATTGTTACAAGAAAAAAATTAAGACTGGTGGGGGGCTTGAAATCTGAGTTTTATAGGCTATATAGGACAGGGAGAAAGAGGCAGTAATGCATTGTTAGGGAATTTATGCTTGTAATCATTTTATTAGTACAGTGATAACTGAATGTTAACTTCTATATAAACCTATAAAAACATAAAATAATGCATTTTTTTACCCTAGATGCTGGAATGCTCCAGTAGCTTATGTTGCTCTGAAATGCCCCATCCTGGTTAGTTTCATCCTGACACTCCATCTCCTGGTTCTCTTGTTTTACTTCGACATCTCTCTTCTTCTTTTTTTTTGGTAAACTATTTTATTAAAATGTATTTAAACAGGTATATATAAAATAAATAAAAATAAAGCAACACTAAGACTAGAAAACTTGGCATTCTGGAAAACACTTGAAAGAAACTATCTGCAGTTCTCTATATATTATATTTTAAAATATTGTTGTGAAATAATAATGAAATGGATTTAATTATACTAATCATCATAAATGCTATTAATTTACTCTTACAGTTATAGCCATTAATTATTCAGTTGTGCTACATAAAGGCCTAGTTTAATGTGTTTTTTTATGACAAGAATCATTGCATGTCTGTATATGTATACCTTTTGGGCCCATAGCTCTTAGCTAAATAGGGACAGATCTCATCAGAACCAGGGAGAAATCCAGAAATAATCAGGGACAATCAAGGACACTTTTTAAAATATTAGTCCTGTTAATTCAAGATGTCAACAGAATAAGATAGTGTGAATTAATATACATTTTCTGAAGTAAAAGAAGTCTATAACTCTAATTACTGCCATTATTTAGTAAGTGTAACTCACCACCATGTCTCCAAAAGTCACCAGTTTTAGGAGGGACTAAGGGGACAGAGCTAAAATTTGTGTCAAAATTAGGGACAGTTGAGAGGTTTAGTTGAGAGGTTTGTTGGACCCACAAAAGACTAGGAATGAGCTGGCATGGTATTTCCAAACTTTGCACTCATCCTCTGATAGTTGAAGATATAGTTCTACACTTGCAGCATCTGGGAGACTAAGAAGTGAATTTTCCCAGTTCTGATCCCCAGCCATAACAGACATTGTTCTTTCCAGTAAGACTGTCTTCAGAACATCCAAAAGGAGCTCAGTCATGTACTCCTCCCTTCCCTTCAGCAGAATAAGTGAGCAGGAATCATATTTTCTACATTCATAAAATCCATTTCTTTGAACAAATGGAGAGTCCTGTTTGGTCAATACAGAGCTGGGAATTGATAGTGCAGAGAAGCTACCTATTGGCATTGCTCTCAAAGGAGGTAAATACTTAATGTCCCAAAATATGATACAGGCTGTTAAATGTGGTTTTTAAAATGAGAATGTAGCATTGCTATTATTATAAGGTTTAAATTTCGTTCCTAAACTTAAAATAGACACAGTGGAAATATTGTTAGATTTGCGTTTGTTCATTACCTGATGACATTTGCTAGCTGCTTAGAGGAAAGATTATCTCATGCAGTTCTAAAGATTGTTCCTTCTTGCTTCTTGAGACTCAAAGTGCGCATCTGAGAAATAATCCCTGGGTGCATGCACGAGTGCAGGGGGCATGTCGGACTGCCGAGCAGTCCAAAAATCCACACCCCTGCAAGTCCCTCAATTAGCAAATGTCAACTGACATGAGCGAGTCCTCTCAAATGTGTACATACCCAACACTACACTCCCCCACATTCTAAACCCCTGTACAATTAGAAAATGTAAAACTTTTATTTTTTTTTTATTATTCCCGATATAGCTGCCCGTATTTGCGCGTGTTTGCGCGGGTTTGCCCATTGCTTAGTTACAGTTAGCAGTTTAGACATCGAAGAGGATAATAAGAAACTTATATGCAAATTAAGCCAAATAGCAATAGCGTAGTGGTAGAGCCTTCGCACAAAGAGGAGGCATTCCCGGTTCGAGTCCCACCACTCCCCTTTCTATTTTCTTTAGGAAATCTGTATATAAAAATAATTCCTGACATTTATCTGTTAAATTTTAGTAAAAAGCATTGAAATGGCCTATGTAGTAGTGAACAATATTTTATATATATATATATATATATATATATATATATATATATATATATATATATATATATATACATATATGAAGGTGAAATGGTTATGCATACTGATGAATGCATAAGTAACGTATCTTAAGCAATGTGAAGCACTGCTAAGCAAAGTTTACCAGTGTTAAGCACATTTAAGTATAATTGTTCATAGCTTAGCACTGCTTTAACTAGCGCAATGGCTTTGCGTGGAGCTTCGCATTGCGCAAACTAGCACAAACAATTAATTTTGCATGTAGCTGCGCACCGCGCTAACTAGTGCAATGTCAGACAACGTCGAGCAATGTAGAGCAACATCGAGCAACGTTGGGCAAAGTTGAGCAAAGTCGGCTAAACACAGCCACACCTCCTAGCCAGTCTGGCCAGTAGTAAAATAAAAAGCAATGACAGGCCTCGAACCCAGGACACTGTGCACCATAATCACAGTACTAAACCACTAAGCCATGACAGCTTTTCATATGCATGCACTTTCAACACACACATGCATATCAATGGAAGTGTACCCATTGCTAAGCAGGTGTGCTTTCAGCTGAGATTTTTCAAAACTGGCCAATCACAAATAAGTGCGGGAAATGAGGCATATTTAAGCTCCATAGGCAGGAATACTTGCCATAACTGATTGTAGCTCCCATCTGCAGTCAGCATGGCCGGTGTTGGAGAAGGCTCTCGATTTTGAGTGCAATGTTGGGGCACTGAGGAGTCAAAAGTAATGGTTTGGCTCCTCCTCCATAATCATGATGAGAGACTCCTGCAGGACCAGTTCCAGGGCATAGACTACAAAGCAGAAGCCTGGAACCGTCTAGCTCATGATCTCACCAGTGCCACAGGCGTCCCTCGGACTGGTGAGCAGGTCAAAAACCACTACTCAGACCTGAAGAGATGCAAGGAGGACTGACTGAACCAGTCGATACAGGAGGCCCATGGGATGGAAAATGCCCCACTACTGAGTAGGTAGCCATGGAATGAAGTACGTAAGAATTGCTATCGTAGTCTATATTATGGATAGGTATGTCTCAATATCACTTCATTTACTTCACAGCTGCAGGTGTCCATGCTGCAAATCAGCAAGCCTATGCAGATAGGCTGCTAAGGCTGTGCCACCAGGCAGGTTAGTAATTATTCTGCATGTATTGTTATATAAAATAAGTGAGAGAGCCTGAAAAAAAGTGTTTTAGCCCAATAATAAAGGTATAATAAGTCTTGAATAACTTCTCTGCATGTACTGTTATATAAAATAAGTGAGAGCGCCTGAAAAAGAGTGTTGTAACCCATTAATAAAGGTATAATACGTCTTGAATAAGTCTTCTGCATGCACTGATATATCAAATAAATGAGAGGGCCTCTAGAAAAGTGTGTAATGTAATTAATAAAGGTATAATTCCTGGAGTGTGTCCATGTCACTTTCTTTGATATGTTGTAGTACTCTTGCATTATAGAAATAGTACTGTTTTATTAAGCGCAGTCAACCCACACTTGGGTAGGCCCATATAAAGTGGATGAAGGGAGTGCCAATAGCTGTTAAGCATATATACAGTCCTCAACTGTTGGTTCATGGCCGGCATGTACAGGTTAATCTGGCACATGAGTAGCTTGTTATTGTGTTCCCCAGAAATGTCAGTGTGCTGCTAGAAATGTAGGGGGCTGTTAAAATATAACTGATAATGTCACCTGAACACATCCAGATATGTAGATATAAAAATATAAATAAAATATATTAATACGTAGCAGTAACATCTGCATCCTGGACAGTTTGTATGTCAGATACAGGTCAGGTATATAAAGAACTAGCAAAACCCATTTCACAATTTAAAGGACATTGCCTAATGTAATAATACATGTAGGGGATATATACCTGCAGTCAATAGGAATGTAGAGTAAACTATAAGTATGTATAAGTTGTTAATGGAGGTATCTTTTTACACCCTACTGTATGTGCATAAACAATGACATTCCACACCTCAATGGGTATGTCTAATCTCAAAACATTTGTTGGGACATATGTCCTATTGGTTTATAAATATCTGCATTCACTTTGATGCATGTGCCCTGTTCAAATACCACAATCAATCCTGCATGCTGTTGGAATGTCCACTGTTGTTCTATATATGCATGTGTTATGCTTGCTGTTCAACTGTTGGAACTATGGTGTGTTGGGTTAATGGGAATACTACTGCATGCTGTTACAACTAATTTAGAATGCTGTTGGCTGTTACCAACCCATATTGTCATTAAATCCTCCTAAACATAGAACGTATGGGAAGGCCGGTCCTAGCGGACCCACCTGTCCCACCTCAGCTGGTGATGGCACCTGGCAGCCCAGCCCGGGACCTCTTCCTCCATTGGCCCTGTGCCACCTTCAGGTGGAAGCACTGCAGGGGATGGGGCTCACCCCCCCATGCAAGTGTGGCCGAAGGAGGGCTACCTATCACCCTCCAAACAATCCGGGCTGTGGTGCATAGGGAGATCGAGCGTTCAGTCACTGATCCTCTATGCCAACTTGAGGCATGAGTGACGCAACTCACGGGTAAGCCTGCCCCTCCTACACAGCCCCCAGCACAGCCACCCTCTGGGCTGTGAAGGTGCAGTGGTGACTGCCCATGGATGGGGATCTCAGGTCCACGCCATCTGTGGCTCATGGGCTTGTGATTTCCAAACATCCTTCCCCATCAATGGTGTTCACCCATCACGTGTCATATTCCACCCCTGTATGCATCTTGTTTGTCTTGTCTGTTTACCTCCCCAACCTACCTCCCCAAATATACCTACTTCCCCTACCCCACATTCCACTCTCACTTGCAAAAAAAAAAAGGGCAATCTGCTTCCAAAAAAAAAAATTACGCCCCATACATAGCTGCCCATTTTGCACATATGTCCGCTGGACACATAAACTGATATTTAATTGGCAGTACAACATTCTTTGTTGTCCTCACCCCTCTCTCAGGGTTGGAAGGTTTCATATTTCCCTCCAAATTTATTGCATATGCACAGCTGTTGCTGTTAAAGAAATGGGCAGCTATGGACCTTCCCTACACCCGTCCTGCACATCCCGAGCTGTTTTTCCTACTGTCTTTCCCTCTTTGTGCTCCTTTTTCACCACTTTCCTATCTCCCCATTTTCTTTTCTTTCAAAGAAATGAGCGCAGGGGTTAGCGGGAGTAAGCACTTTTAAGCAGTAGTTAACGGGTTTGCGCGAGTGTGTGCTCGTGTGCGCTTAGCTAAGTATTGCTAAGCTTCGCACAAACCCACGCAAACCTGCTTACAACTGCTTAAAAGTGCCTTAGTCACTCTGCATGTGAGGGCCCTTGTTCTGCTTAGCAGCAAAATAAAACACCTCCATCAGGCTTGAACCCCGGACCTTGGACACACTAGACTGCATGAAGTACCACTAAGCCACAGTAGATATACAGCAGGTTGTTGCTGAAATAGATATATCATGCATCTGAATGAGTGAATGTAAAGGAAAGATAGGACTGCCATAACACAAAACCTGTTCTGTGGAACTTTACCAGCAGTTGTTGTGGAATTGCATTACATGACTGTGATAAGAGAACCAGCCATTCTAGCAGTAAATAATGTTACAGCAGCTCTTTACAACCCCCACACAGTATCATAGCAGGACAATCCCCACCCAAATGTACAATATACCTGTGTGTTCAGGGTCCACCAAGGATGTAGGTAGGAATACTCAGTACTGGAATTGTCCAGTTTTCTTGAGCATCCTGTGTTAATGTCAACAATAAAAAAGCGCAAACTGTGCAGAAGTGAGTACATTAATATTCACAGTATAGCAGTTCACAAACAGTTCATGTGCCAAATGAATACATCTCAATAACTACTTATGTATGGCAGTTAATTGTATAAGTAGAAAAGAAACTACATACTCCCATGTATCTTGTGTTGACATTTGTAGGGGTGAGTACAATTCTACACTGACAACTGTGTACTGGAAGTGGCAACATTCAGGTCTGAGTACAACTTTTAAACCACTGGCTACACCCCTAGCTCCAGATATAAGAAGTATACCAACTTTCTGACTTAAACAATGGTGTCCACAGCAAACAAGCACGGGCCCCACTTTGGAAAGCTGAAAGGGCTACGCCTACCTGACTTAGCAATTTATAGCATTGGGTTGCTATGACAGTGAGTACTGCAATTACCACACAGCAGGCTGCATGCAATTATCAAATGGTGGCCACCAATTGGTGCACATGTCATCACATGCACATGTGCAGATACCTATAAAAGCAGGCTTTACTTGCTGTCCACACATGCAATCATTCCATTGCAGCTATTGAGAGAAAGAGAGAGAGAGAGAGAGCGAGAGAGACAGACACACACCCACCCACATCAACATCAACATCAACAGAAAATACATACATAAATAAATAAATAAATAAATAAATAAATAAATAAATAAATAAATAAAAGACACACGGAACTGAAAACTGCAAACACATACAAAGGAAAGGTATGTAACAGGTATGTATTTACTGGCATGTAGTAGATGTTTTTGAAGAGTACTCTACATACTTTGAAACATCCATATGTGGCAGCAGTACGTATCTATGCACAGATGCCCTGCATAACTACTGCCATGGACAAATCAGTGTGTAGCTGTGTGCCGTGGGACATAACTGTGACATATGTAGCTCAGCATTAAATATCTAACATCTGATCCATGTTATCTGTGTTCTGTACAGTAGTGTGTACAATGGCTGTTTGGGGGAGTAGCGCATACAGCTATATAAACATGGATGTGACAGAGTAACACATGCAGGATAGTCATATTAATGTGTAGCTTAGCATTGGCAACTGCTGTACCAGGCTAGTATACTAATCTAGCATTTGCAGCTATATACACCTTCTAATATTATTGTGTGCTCACGTGACACCTGTTCATGTTGCAGCAAGGCCCAACAGGTCAGCCGTGAGGTCCACAGACTTACAACAGTGTGGACCTTGTGTGTGTATGGCACACACATACTGAGAGATCTTTCTGTGTCAGATATATTAGCATCTGTACATGTGCATAGAGCAAGGGACATACTGCAACTGTTTGTGAAGGGTGGACATATATATGTTGGTGAAGGTTGTTATGTGCATATTTCTATGTAGGTTGTAGTGTGTGGCAAACAAGACAGCATACAGTGCTGGTATATGACATGTGGTGGTTAAACGCAGTGGGTATGATTTGTTAGGTTTGTAGTGTTGCAACCAGTGAGGCCTGCTAAAACTACATGGGCTGAGAACATCTTCAATGCATTCCACACAAGACTGTGCAATATTATTACATAACTGTATACCTCACAACCTTCACATAATTAATATTCCCACCATGAAAGGTGGACTGTATATGTGCCTATATGTATATCTATATGTACACCAATGGATGTTTATATGTATGTGTATATATATATATATATATATATATAGAGAGAGAGAGAGAGAGAGACAGGGTCATATTTACTGTGACAAATGCCTGGTGACAAAGCCATGGCCTCAAGCTCAATGTCGAAAATGCATTGGCATCCCTTTTGGTAAAAACTCTGTACCTATGAACTACCACATAGGTGGTAGTCTACTTAACACCGAAAGTGTGATAAGAGACCATGGGACACAGGTGGACAGTAGTCTCCTGTTTGATAATCACAGTGCCACACTAGTCATGTAATCTGTCTACGTGGCACACCCCATCACAAAAGGTGTGTCATCCAGGGAAAAAGAGGTCAGTGTTCCCCTCTACTCATCACTCATAAAACCCATTATATAGTACAATGCCCCTTTTGGTATGTACCTCACAAGACATCTACAGCAACTGGAAAGGCCACAAACATACCTCACAAAGAGTATTACCGGCCTCAAACAGATGCCCTATGCAGACCGTCTCACAAAACCACAGCTAGACTGTGTCACATACCGCCTACCCAGAGGTGACCTCTGCCCAACATACAAAACTATGTCAAACCCAGAGCTGTTGGACATGCTCCACGTAAACAGATCACAATCCCTATGAGCTACATGCTCTAGGGACCTAAACCTTGTCACCTCAATAAACAGAACATGCTGGAGGGATAGATCCCTATCTCAGAGACATCCCATACTCTGGAACAAACTACCTATCAATAGCAAACAAAGCTCCTCATCAGCAGTCATCATGAATAATCCTGATGATTGGATGGTAGATAGGAAATACACACTGGGAATCACCTCTGTGGCTCTGCTTGATAGGGGCACATGAAATTAAATTACATGGGTGTCAAAGGCCAGGGTACCGTATGGCTAGGCTTCTATAGGCCCTAGGGCCAATAGCCTATTACCTACCCATGAACCAATACACACCCACATGTACTTGATGCAATATGTGCTATGTGAGGTTGACTGAGTGTGATGGTGAATGTGTTGGTGAATGTGTCAAAGTTGTGTATATGTATGATAGCTTAGGGGAAACTGTTTCTGTCATGGTATTTTGTGTCCTAGCTCTGATCCCAGCAAAAGATGTGTATGCTATTGCTAGGCAGAAAAAGCAGTATGGGATACGGTCTGACGTAGTCCCTTGGTGTTGACTGTGGTGTGCCATTGTAGGCTAAAGCAGTACATGTATGCTTATTGATTGGTACTGCTGGTGAATCCAAATCCTGTATGAACTGTACTACCTGAAGCTGTAGGCCTAAACAGCACAGTATGGTGTATGTCCACATTGCTTGGAACCACTGTTTTGTGTGTTCCCTGTAGTCCTCACAGATTACATACCTCAGGCATAAGGTTTTGTAAGTACTGACACACAGTGCTGTATGGTACACAGGTAAAGCTCATCTGGGTTGCCATACCTTTGTGTCTTGTATGTATGTCTGATGTGTGTGTGGGTATGCCTGTAACATGCCCTCCATCATATGTGTGTTACAGGATATAAGTGCGTATCTAGCAACATGTATAGTCTAGTACAGCAGTATGCCACCTATATTCATGAATGTGCACATATGTTAGGAAGGGGGTTGCCATCAACAACTAGTGTGGTATTCTGGTAATACTGTAACTGGACTTTACAATCATTGCAATGGATGACATATTTCTTTATGCATTAGCTTGATATATGCCTCCTGTGGCTGGGTGGTACATTGTGTTGCATACAGTGTGCCATGTACTGTTATATAGTCTTACATACTGGTTTCTCTTTGTTGCTGTGCAGAACATGATTTAATATATAGAGCATGCCAGGCACTGTCAGGCAGTTGTGGGTTGAGCACTGATATGTGGTATTGAAAGTGTGTATCCTCTGATAGCCAATAGGTTGCTATATATGGCAGTTCAGTGATATCTGTACTTTAGAATGTTAAGTGTGCCACATGACTTGCTCACACATATTGTTTCATTGTCTTCCAGGGTCATAGCCCACCATCGCAACCCTACCTATAGTCCAGCTGAGGATGACATAATAACAACCAGTCTGGTTCAGCACTACACCCTGCTTTTCTCCAGAACCAGCTAGGACCAGCATGAGCGGACTGCACTGTGGCAAGATGTTGTCCGTAGGGTAAATGACATAGGCATGCATAACCAGACATATGAGCAGGTACACCATCACTGCAGTGATTTACTTAGACATGTCCGGCAGCGTGCGTCTGATGTCCATAGACAACAGCTTGCCACAGGTGGTGGGGTAACCATCCATCCCCCCCTCACTAGAGTGGAGGAGCTGCTCCTGAGCCTGGTGGCTCCTGGCCAACAACAACAACAACAGCACACATGTATCATCATGGAGGCTGGAGCCACCCAGCAAGTTCACACAGAGTGTGCTGGTAACATGGCATATCTGTAGACTACTGTAACCTCGATTGGTAGATCATGCATATGTGAGATGTGTACTGTGTAGTTAGAAGATGTGGAGCCTGGTGTTGTGCAATACTGATAATTTGGAACATAATCTGTAGGCCTGTGACTGTCAACCATTGTACTACTGTAAGACTGCAAACCCACAGTAGCAATGCCACAGTTGTTGCCACTGACAAACTGTCTCATATCTTTGTAGGTCCCTCTGGTGTGACAGCAAGGCAGCAGACCCATGCATTTAATATTGCAAATAACATGTGCATGCCATAGGTGAGGTGTAGGCCATGTACACATGTAACACATCTACGCATAATGTATGCTGTGCATGTTTGCTGTGAGACTATGCACATCTCAGTAACGTGAGTAGCTGCCTCAAACACATGCAATACACAGAGCATCCCAAACAATTGTGGCTACACTGTAGTGGACATTGGATAGTCAGAGTCGATACACATGCACACAACATACACAACTTTGTCATACGCAGTACACATTAATATGCTACACATGGTGTATTCAGACACCCGCTGTAAGGTCACAGTCCAGTATCCCAAATGTCATCCACACAGCACACATAATATACCTGAGGGGTAGAGGCCTATCATGTGATGGTGCGACACTCTTCAACACACAACACATTCATGTTAGGCAATGCTCCCAATTGGGCACCTTGCAAATCCATGTAACAACTGTCTGTAAAATGGTGAATGTAGCCACGGTACTGCAGTTCAGGTACAGCATGATAGTTGCCAGTCTGGCACACATTAGTAGCCTTGAGTGACCACATGATGCTACATGATGATGGCTCATGGTACTACACCCCATCCAGTTACAGTAACCACAGTACTACACATATCATTCATTGCTATACACCTCAATGTTGTGTGTGTGCAAACATATGCACATATACACAATATGCACAGCAATCACCATTTGCACAAAGTGACATATATATGTCTTGTAATGCTATTGAGTGTATATGTCACATGACACACATTGGGTATGTGTGATGTTTAATGTTGCAGTTGTGATGTAGCATGCCATGTCATGACTGGCACTGGCATGTCCACAATATGTTCTATACTCACCATAACCACTGTACAATGGCTATGTTGAGCAATGGTATTCCATCAGGTATACATGCACCACTCATCCTGTATGTATAC
This sequence comes from Protopterus annectens, assembly GCF_019279795.1. Taxonomy (NCBI): domain Eukaryota; kingdom Metazoa; phylum Chordata; order Ceratodontiformes; family Protopteridae; genus Protopterus; species Protopterus annectens. The sequence continues at coordinate 512,848,229 of NC_056732.1, forward strand.
ATAGCATGCATGAGCTAAACCTGTGTCCACAATTATCTGCTAAAGACACAGACGCTCTAATCAGAAATGGATATCTATGTAACACACAAATACACATCCAGCCATGATATGTATACCTGTGAGTGATGGTGCACAGGACATTGAAGAGCTTTTAAGACTTGCACAGCAATGTTGTGTCCATGTACACATTGCGTTCCAAGGTGAGGCCAATCACTGAACAACAACACACATGCATCAAAGCCATGTATACTGTTATTTGCAAGAACTGTCAACACTGGCACTGCATGGTATTGAGCAACACACGTCCTGCATGCTGACATGTGTGATATGACTTTTTGGCTTGTGATACTGTACCCCACCATCAACCACTATTGAGTATGTTCTGGATTGCTGGTGGTGTGTGTGTTTGTGTGTGTGTGTGTGTGTGTGTGTGTGTGTGTGTGTGTGTGTGTGTGTGTGTCTGCTTTAGTGAGGAGTGTATTTGTGTGCATGTGTTCATGTGTGCATGTGTTCATGTGTGCATGTGTACATGTGTTCATCTGTGCATGTGTGCATGTGTTCATGTTTTCATGTGTGCATGTGTGCATGTGTTCATGTGTTCATGTGTGCATGCGTGCATGTGTGCATGTGTGCATGTGCTCATGTGTTCATGTGTTCATGTGTGCATGTGTGCATGTGTGCATGTCTTCCGACATCATGTACAGGTCGTAAAGTGTGTTTCCTGTCTTCCTCTCACAGGTGCTGAGGTTGGGCTGGTTCACTGAAGCAGGGAACCTGATGTCACTGACACAAATAGTGATAATGAGGATAGGTGTGTTAAGGCTCAGGCATGTTTGCCAGGGTCTGTCGTTGGGCCACCAATCGACAGTACACAAGTGTTCACCCCATCCATGCACACAGTCATACTGCCAATACATCCATCACCAATGCCCTTAGCTGAGGGACAGTGTACAGTCGGCATTGGCCAGGACAATGTGGTATCTATGGCACATGCATCCCGACACAGCAGCCATACCCAGATGTCTGGAACGGTACCACGTAGGCAGATGTCCAGGGGTTCTCGTCAGAGCACTGCTGGTCATCATGCCCCTGGCAGACGTGCCACAGGTCTTACAACCTCACGCATGTTCCAGGCTGTCATGGAGGCACAGGCACATATGGAGCAATACACCAGACAGGGACTAAGGGCACAGAGGGCACATAACACCACTTTAAATGACAGTATCCATGACCTAGCAGGTGCCATCCATATTTACTCTGAGGTCACTGATAGACGTTGGGGTGAGACATTAGATGTCCTCCGCAATGTCATGTCCATGTGTCAGGACAGTGAGGGATGGTTGAGATGTCGACGTGGATGTATGCCAGCAACATCAGCAGCTGGCAGTCGTCGCGAAAATCTCTCAAGTCACAGCCGCTCCCATAGTGCCAGTACCAGACCCAGCAATGTTGGGGGTGGGCTGTCCCTAGACCGTCCTAGATGACCACATGCACGTGGCTCTGGCCAGTCCCAGCAGGGACCTGGGTCCAGTGTACATCTGTCTACCTCTGAGGATAGTACCCAGTCTGGCTTAGTACCTGATACTTTCAGTAGCACCTCTGCCAGGCACAGGTACCGTATCCATGGCCAGAGACGGTGATCTGTAACGCCTGGCAGGTACAGTCTGTGGCTGTCCCGCAAATCCCCGTATATGGCAGCCACATGGTGGAACTGTGTGCATGCAGACACACACACACATAAACCAGACACCTAGGGCTAACACATACCCGCACACATTACATCAACATTGGCCCATAGCAGTACTCTTGGCCCTCACACACACACATACACATACATGTCGATTGTATGGCTCAATGTAGGCCTCTGGCAAACCAACAACACACCCTGTACATATGATGAAACCTGTGCCACCTCCTGTCATCTGTAACACTGATGCAGGAACAGGCTAACATGGTGCTGATGCACAGGGTGACTTTATAGCAGTATAGCAATGTTAGCATGTTGTCAGCAGTAAAGTGTAATGATATCCTTGAAGGTGTAGTTGAGCAGGCATGATGCATTAAAGCTATGATTGTCAATGTAGTATTGTTTACACCAGTGTTAATTCCAATAGTGTATTGTCCGCCCACGTGCCACTTGGCTGATGTATGTAGTATTGACAGCATGTGTTAGAGAGTGGACAGTACGTGTGGGATGTGTGCAGCACAGATTTCCAGGTGTACATTTGTGAACATGGTGGAGGTGCACTGTCTGCATATACGTGCATAGTGGACACATGGGCAGGGTGAAATGCCCTGTATTACACAGTGTTAACACTCCATATTTTCTATTGTTGGCCAGTATGCATTGTACTACACACATCTTGGAACTTGGGTACACATGTGTGTATGACATGGTTTGACACTGTGCTGTGGGTGATACTGTTACTATCTGTCATTGGTTTGCATTCTGGTAGTATACATAACCTCAACAGCATGACCATAACCAATCGTTAGATGATGTCTTGACAACTGACACACAGATGTAGAACACACAGTAACATTTGGATCCTTCAGGTACTATACTATGCCAGTAACCAGTGGTATTCACCTGCACCCATTCCTGGGACCACTCCTGTTTGGCATATAGCTCTCTTAGGTACAAGCAAACACAGTAGAGATATGTCCGTCCACGTCTAGAAATGCATACTGTGGCCTATAATGCATTCTCCAGATGACACACACATCCTCCACAAGGGTATCATACAGACAGATACCTGTTGTCAAACCCATGCTGTAAAGCTATAAGCCAACTAAAGCATAGTCATACACTTTTACAAAACATAGTATCCCCACAGTACCATATAGGTAGTAGCCGCTAACATGTTGAACAGGTACCGATGTGTACATACAGCCAAGTGTTATGTCATCTCTCCTTTGGTAATCACATTTCCAAAGGTATTTTGAAATCCCTCGGTGGATCACATAAGCAATAAGGGGTCTGCATGCATATCCACAAAGGTTGTTGTACACCTATAATGAATAGCCATCATTGACAGACTTTGCTGCATTTGAACAGGTCTGAAATATACCTCAGGCATAAACCCTCACTCACACTGTTCAATAGAAACCGTAATGAGTGTGTGTGACACGGATGACCTAGGCCAGGGATCACTGCAGCAGCTGGGCTTGTCACAAGCATACAGATGTGACCTAAGGTTTGAAAAGTGGCAACACACTCTGGCAAAGATAACATATGTGTTAATGGAGAAAGTAGGGTTCCCACCTATGAAATAATTGAGGTCACATGTATGTATATGTATTTATCACACAGCTACCTGACATGTGCAATGCACATACTGTTGTCATACAGTAGTAAAAACAAAACCCACAACACATTGACCAACAGTGTCACACACATAGAGCACACACACCAAGTGCATGATTCAAACCCCTAACTAACTAGTTTATGATAACAGAGCAGTACACATTAACATGACATGCTATACACATTACTGGAAGATTTTCTTTCCACAGGTATATTTGTAGGATGGTGACATCACCAGACTTGACAAAGATAAGTATACCACTTTTAAGGTGTATTAGTAGTCTCCAAAAAGGTTGCTCCTCTTTAAGGAAATCACACACAAACACACACACACAGTTGTCAAGTTCAGGATTCAAACCCCTACCTAATTACTTTATGACACAAGAGGAGTATGCATTAATCTGACATGCTATACACATTACTGAGACTGTTCTTTTCCACAGGTATATTTATAGGATGGTGACATCATCAGAATTGACAAAGATAAGTATATCACTTTTAAGGTGTTTTAGTAGTCTCCAAAAAGGTTGCTTCTCTCCAAGGAGATCACACACAAACACATACAATTGTCAAGTGCAGGATTCAAATGCCTACCTAATTACTTTATGATACTGGAGGAGTACGCATTTATACGATGCACTATACACATTAGTGGGAGTTCTCTTTTCCACAGGTATATTTGTAGCATGGTGACATCATCAGACTTGACAAAGATGAGTATACCACTTTTAAGGTGGTTTAGTAGTCTCTGAAAAGTTGCTCCCCTTCAAGGAGATAACACACAAACACACACACAGTTGTCAAGTGCAGGATTCAAACCCCTACTTAATTACTTTATGATACTAGAGAAGTATGCATTAACACGACATGCTATACACATTACTGGGAGTTCTCTTTTCCACAGGTATATTTGTAGCATGGTGACACCATCAGACTTGACAAAGATGAGTATACCACTTTTAAGGTGTTTTAGTAGTCTCCAAAAAGGTTGCTCATCTCCCGGGAGATCACACACCACACAGTTGTCAAGTGCAGGATTCAAACCCCTACCTAACTACTTTATGATACTAGAGAAGTACACATTTATATGACGTGCTATACACATTATTATGAGTTCTTCTTTCCACAGGTATATTTGTAGGATGGTGACATCATCAGACTAGACAAAGTGGGTTACATTAGGAGACATTAGGTGGGCTACATAGAAGGAATTTCTAAACACTTCGGCCATGCGATCATCAAAGGAGAGTTTACTATCTACCTGGGTCCACAGGGCCATAATTACTTTCTCCGTACATACTGGATTACCACCTATGTGTAATTTGTGTGCACTTTGTTTTATCCAAAGGGGATGACTATGCATTCTTTGGCATTCTGCTTGAGGGCATTGTTTTGACACCAGGTATCTGTCTCTGTAAGACCCTTCTGGAGGATGTCTGTGTCAGCCGTAGAGTTGATTATGGACCACAGTTAGCAGTCATCTGCAAACTTGTTCAGCCATGCTCCTCCCGTGCTTGCCTGTACCTCTGAGCAGTATCTACTGAACAGGTGGGGTCCCAGGATCAAGACCTGTGGGATGCCATTTGTGACTGGTTTAGAGTCGGACATGGCACCCATAACTCTGAACATGTGTGTTTGATCTGTGAGGCACTTGGCCACCCATCCTGTGACATAGCTGCTAATCTTCAAGCTGGTAAGCTTGTCCATGATGACAGAGTGGGAAATGGTGTTGAAAGTCCTTAGTGAGGTCCAGGTGAGCTGTGTGGACTACTTTCACCTCCATATATGTCCTTAGTAACTGTTTCAAATAAGTCAACTAGGTTTAGGAGGCAGGAATTGCCTTTAACAAGGCCAAGTTGGGTAGAGTCTAGTGTCTGGAGGTCCCCAATGTCTCTGTTTATGGGTTCCATGATAATTTGCTCCATAGCTTGCAGACCAGGCTGAGTAGACCTATAGGGCAATGGTTTCTAGGTTCTGTTGTGGCATCCCCTTTGTGGAGCTGGATGACTTGGTGTATGCCATTCTTTGGGTACATAGCCTGTAGTAAGGTTGAGTCTGGACAGTGAATGTAGGTGAGGGTGTAGTTCCTTTTGGGGCTGGTGTAATACGCAGCCTGGGACACCATCCAGTCCCATTGATGCTGTGTTCTTAGCTTTGGAGAGGGCTGTCTTTACCTGCATGTCCATGAAGTCTGGGGCTCTGCAGTCTTCTGGGATGGACACAGGCCCTTTTGGGGGTGATGGGGGGGGGAGTTTGCACTGAACTTGTCCCCCAGGGTGTGGGCAATGTAAGTTGGTTCAGTGTATTTATTGTCATTTTTCAGTAGCTGACATCATATTTGGAAGTTGCCACCTAAATGTTTGGTATAGCTAACGAAGGCTTTGTGGTTGTTATTCTTACATTCCTTGGCAATTTGTCTTTAGAAACTGGCCTTGGATTATTTTATGAGTGATCATTGCGTCTTCCTAATAATGATCAGTGATGCCTTTCCTTTTGTGAAGTTTGCTCTATCATGTGTTCGTTTCCTCCTTCTGTTATATAGCTTATTTATGGGCGATGACCACCAGATTGGTTTCATATTTTTGGAGGAGTGCATTTTGGTTTTATTTGGGATGTCCCGATCCTCGATCCATGCATCCCTGTAGATGCTCAGAGAATGCACTTGTAAATGATTTGGCAGATTGTATAGCATTATCCTATAGCAAGGGGGCTTTGGAACTTTCCACTTTTGTCTTGGGAAGTGTGCAGTTTGCTTTTGAAAATGTCTTCACAGGGGTTTCCTTGACTAGGGGGGTGGGATGTGGATGTCCAGTGTGATTACTTTATGATCTGATATTACCAGTGAGAGGTTTATCTCTGTTGTGGAACACTGGTACCCCATGTTGGTGATGATCAGGTCCAGTATGTTGTCACCTCTAGTGGGCATGGTGACCAGCTGTTCCAGGGTGTTTGAGTTTTTAAACTCTAGGAAACATTGGGCAAAGGATGTTGTACATGAGTAATTCTCCCATTCAATGTTTGGGTAGTTGTAATCTCCTCATATAATGGTGTTTGATAGGACCTTTATATTTTCCACTGTTCTCAGGAATACTGAGTGAGGTTCCTGAGACAAGGTAGGTGATCTGTAGCAGGCTACAATCTGATAAGCAGCTTTGCCAAATGTTAGTTGCACTTGCATGGTCTCCAAGGCCTCATGCTGTGCCACTAACCTGAAGGTGTGGGTATCCATAAGGTAAATGGATACACCCCTTCCTTTTGTATTTCACTCGTGGTTTTGGGGACGAAGATCAGAGGGATTGTGAGTGTTTTACGTGGAGCATGTCCAACAGCTCTTTGTTTGACATAGCTTTGTATGTTAGGCAGAGATCACCTCTGAATAGGCGATATCGAGAGAGTGCAGCTGGAGCATTTTGAGATGTTCTGTGTATGACATGTATTTCAGGCTGCTAACGCTCTTTGTGAGGTATTGCTGCATGCTTTCCAGTTGTTGTAGATGTCTTGCGAGGTACATAGCAAAAGGGGCGTTGTACTCTATTATGGATCTAGTGAGTGATGAGTAGAGGGGAGCGATGTCCTCTTCTATTCTGCATGAGACACCTTTTGTGATGAGGTGTGCCACATAGAAGGATTTCCTGACTACTGTGGGGATGTGATTATCACAGGTGTGTCCACTGTCCACCTGTGACCCAAGGTATCTTATCACACTTTCAGTGTTAAGTATACTACCGCCTATGTTGTAGTTCATGGCTACAGAGTTTTTACCAAAGGGGATGACAATGCACTTTTTGGCATTGAGCTTTCGGCCATGGCTTTGACACCAGCCATCTGTCTCAGTGAGGCCCTTTTGTAGGATGTCCACATCTTTAGTATTTACAATTATGGCTCCTAGTTTGCAGTCATCTGGTAACTTCATTAGCCACAGACCTTCCATGTTAAAGTTTACTTCAGGGAAGTAGATACAAAACAGGACAGGACCCAGGACTGGGCCCTGTGGTACTGCACTCGTCACTGGTCCAAAGTCATACTTGGAGTCTGCTACTTTCACAGTGTGTGTTCTGTCAGTAAGCCAGTTGGCAACCCATCTTGTGACATAGCAATTTATGCCTAGTTTAGTGGGTTTATCTATAATTCCAGAGTGTGGGATGGTGTTGAAAGCCGTGGCAAGATCTACATAGGCTGTGCGAACCACCTTACCTTTGTCTACGGTTCTGGTGACTGCTTCAATGTCATCTATCAGGTTTAGGAGACATGATCTGCATTTTACAAACCCAACATGGTTGTGGTTCAGAGTTTGGAGATTACCAGTGTCTTTTTTTATAAGTTGTATGATGATACATTCCATGACCTTGAACAGCAGGCTCATCAGGCTAATGGGGCGCTAGTTCCTGGGGTCCATGGTGTCTCCACCCTTGTGTAGTGGGATAACCATCGCTGTGCACCATTCAGCAGGCACAAAGTCTGAGGTGAGGCTATGACTGAACATGGTACGTTGGTGTGGTGCCTGTTCATTCTGTAGTTTGTGTAGAACACAGCCTGGGAAGTTATCTGGTCCCATAGATGCTGTGATACTGGCTTTGGAGAGTATTTTTTACCTGTGCAGCCATGATGACAGCAACGTTGCAGTCTTCCATTATAGAGATGTGCTCTTTCATGAGTGAGAGGGGGGTAAAGTTAATACTGATCCTATCTGCCAGGATGTTGGCAATATCAGTTGGGTCTGTATATTTAGTGCCATTGAGCTGTAACTCAGAGCAGATCTGAGTGTTGCCATGACATGGACCTGTCTGGTGGGCAGAGATCTCCTGAGTAGACAGTATGCAACAGAGTACAGATTGAGTTGTATTCAGTCTTGTTGCATGGGTCAACTGTTTGAGGCCAGTAATCCTCTTGTTGAGGTACTTCAGTGGTCTTTCCAGCTGCTGAAGGTACCTAGTCAGATTCATCGCAAGTGTGTTGTGGTACTCTCTGACGGGTCTGATGACTGATGAGTAGAGGGAACCTCCTTTGACCTACATGCAAGGACCTTGGCAGTTTGTGGGAACAAATAGCATGATTTTCTGACCACTTTGTGAATGTGTTTCTGGAAGTAGAGGTGACTATCCACATTTGTCCATAGATTCCTTATTATCACCTCCATATTTAGGGTGTTGGCAACTATGTGGTATTTGTATGACTGTAGCTCGAGGCCATGATTTTGACACCACATCTGTCTGACTGAGACCCTTTTTAAGGATGTCTCTGTTGTCCCAAACATCGATCATGACAACGTTTTGGCAGTCATCCACAAACATTGCTAAACATAGCCCTTGTGTGTTTGACTGTATTTCTGAAAAGTATACACCAGACAGGAGGGGTCCCAGGACTGAGCCATGGGGGACAGCAGTTGTTACTAGCTTGTAGAGGAAACCACACTTCTTACCTTGTGTGATCTATCTGTGCCCCAGTTGGTAATCCATCAGATGACAGACATATTTATGCACAGGTTGTTGATTTTGTGGATACGACATGTGTCTGAGAATTTGGCAAAGGGCTTTTCAAAGTCTATTTGGGACGTGTGTAGCTGATTTCATTGATGTATGTCCTGGGTGACTGCCTTGAAAACAGTCTAGCAGGTTTGGGAACCATGAACTGCCCATGACCAAACTGAAATTGGTAGGGTTCGGTGTTTGTAGGCTCCCAATAGCTCTGTTTATGAGTTCCATCATGATGGACTCCATGGCTTTGCAGATCAGGCTTAATAGGCTTATAAGACAATAGTCCCCATGGTCTGTTGTGCACCAACACTTGTGGAATGTGACAAACGTTGCTGTAACACATTCAACAGTTTCATATCCTGTACAGAGGGTGAGGCTCAACAGACTGTTCAGGTGCAGGGTCTGTTTGTTCTGGAGTTCACTTATGACACAGCTAGGGAAACAATGTAATCCCATAGACACCATGTTTTCAGGTTTGGAAGGAGCTGTTTACCCATTCTATATGTGATATCTGTGCTTTCACAATCTCCAGGTATGATGATAGGGCCTTTTGTCAGTGAGAGGGGGGTGTGTATGTATGAGCCTGTCTGACAGGATGTTGGCAATGTCAGTCATTTACAGTTTGCACTGACTCAGGACATATATCAGTGTACATTGCTATTTATGACATAGCGGAAGGAAGCGTCATGGTTCTCTATGGGCTCCTTCACAGATTCTTTTGCCGGAACATGGATTGGATAATATTTGGAGTGCACATTGTTTATTGATGATACTGATTGCAGGTTTATTGATCATATTTGCTTTTTCACTTTCTGTTAACTTATGTACTTGTGGTACATAGTGTGATTATGACAGGGTTCCAATATATTATATGTGTCTGTTTTCATATAACTGTGTGCACAAGGCAGGATTGGTGAATAGTGACAAGTTCTTGGGGTAAAACATGCAACTGCCAGATATGTGTGGCCCACTGCTGTACTCAGACATGGCCTAAGTGTGTGAGCATGCCCAGTATGACATTTCAGTATGTTGTTGCCTGACATTTGCTTCGTTTATTTGTGTGTGAGCATGCCCAGTATGACCTTTCAGTGTGATGCTGAATGAAATCCACTACATTTGTTGATGTGTGTGAGCACGCCCGGTATAGACATTTATACTATATGTGTGTGGAAAATCAAGTTGTATTTTTACAGCAGGGCTCACCTTTGTGTTATAAATCAACAGGGATCATGCTGTGCCTGCAGGGCTTCCATGAGACACTTTGCATAGACTTATCAATATTTCTACATACAGGGCGGACAGCTATTCTTTGTACATTTCTACCCGGAGGCACACTTGATTGTTACCGTGGGTGTACATAGGATGAGGGGTTCACCTGACACTTATATACATTTGCTAGGCCTGCACTGCTATGTAAGGTACACCATTTCAGTCTGTACTGTTGTCTGTACTGGCTTGAGGCATACTACTGTACTACAGATCTTAGCGTCCAGTGTCACGTATATTAGATTGTGACTTCATAGCCTACCCAAACCACATTACACCGCCTGGCCTGCTGTTCTCTGTCTGCATAGGCCTGTGGGAGAGGTTACCCATATGCTTCTTTAGGGCATGATACAGCATTTATTTGTGTTTGCATTAGTGTACAATTGTCCTGCTGTGTCTGTGTCAGTGAAATGCTGTCATGGCTTAGTGGTTCAGTACTGTGACTATAGTGCACAGTATCCTGGGTTCAAGCCCTGTCACTGCTTTATATTTTCATGCTGGGCAGACCAGACTGCTTAAGGAACAGTAAAGCAAATATGAGCATGTTTACCTGTCTTTACTCAACTTTGCACGACTTTGCCAGACCTTGCCCAACATTGCTCAACATTGCCCGACATTGCGCTAGTTAGCGCGGGCAATTTTGTTTACATATACTAAATAGTGGTAAAAGCTGCTTAGCACTGCTTTATATTGCTTAAAACATGGCAATCATGCCTCAGGTGGTGCTGCAGGGCTGCCTATGTCGGATGCACATAGTACACTCCCTATACCTGTTTGAAAACAGGTAGTGTCAAGTTAGGCATCCCTTTTATTTTATGTGGGAGTCAGAGAGAGGTATCATTTCCAGGGTTCCTACTGAACCAGTGTATGTGCTATGCGTTGCCTCTTTGCCAAGGCCAAGGCATACTGGGAATGCCTCCTTCTGCCTACTGGAGCAGGCTCCGGTTGTTCCTCCTCTGAGTTAAACTCTGCCTGTGATGGCTTTGGCAATGGTGGGGGGCTGTTTGGCTCTGCCCCATGCTGTTCCTGCTGCAGCTGTTTTCGCAGGATCATATTGTGTAGCATGGCACATACCATGACAATTTGGGTACATGTAGTTGGTGAGTACTGCAAGGCTCCACCAGATGTGTTCAGGCACCAGAACCATGACTTGAGCATCCCAAACACATGCTCGATTACATTTTGTGTTTGTGCGTGTGCCTCATTATGGAGTTCTTGTTCAGGTGTGTGTGCATTTCTGATGGGTGTCATCAGCCACGGCTCCAGTGCATATCCAGCATCCCCCACTAGGTCCCCATTGGCAAATGTCTGGTACAGCTGTGTCAGATGCCAGATATGGGAATCATGGTAGCTTCCAGGGCAGCCAGCACACACATTCAGTATTATGCCCTGGGCATCGCACACAACCTGGCAGTTGATGGAGGGGAAGCCCTTGCGGTTGATGTAGGCCCTACCCCACTCACTGGCTGGTGTTTTGATGTGTATGTGCATGAAGTCAATTGCACCCACTACCTCAGGGTATTCCGCTATTATCTGGAAGAGACGCATATTGCTGGCCAATGCCTCACGGGAATTGGGGAAATATACATGATCACCGACATGTGCTGATATGGCATTCAGGAACTGGTGCAGTACCCTGGATGCTGATGCCTGTGAAATCCCCATCATATCACCAGTTGGTCTCTGAAAGGTACCTGTTGCTAGTATTCTTAGGCCAACACATACCTTGGTTTCCACTGGGATGGTTTCCCCTCTGTTGGTTCTGTGTGTGATGCGTGGCCTGCACAGCTCAACAATTTGCTGCAGGAGGTCTCTGTCCACTCTATAGCGCTCCACTATCTCCAGCTCATGTAGCCCCTGGTAGGTTACCCTGGGTCTGTACACTCTTCTCCATCTCCTCACTGTGGGTTGTTCAGCAGCATTCGCAATGGCACCACCCTCAGCATCTTGCACATGTTGGCTTATAATAGCAATGGCAGCCCCTAACATTTTTTTTGTTAAGCTTTTTAAGTTTTCACTCTCTTTGCATACTGCAGTGTTGCAGTGTGTCAAAGGAAAAAACTTCAAAGACCAATACATGTAAGGTTCAGATAAGGCACATTTAATAACTTGCTGCAAGGAGACAAAAACATGCAAATACAGGATTTTGCCTAACTACTAACAGGAAGTATGCTATTCTTATACTGTTCTACAAGACATTGCCTTCTATGGCTGACGTAATCAAACACAACTTTCAGTATTGTTCTACAGCAGATGTTACTCAGATTTTCTGCTGACATGACTGGATTTATGAAAAACATTTTGAGAAAAACAACTTGGCCTTGGTGGGTTCTAGCGCGTTACAAGTTTCTATTGTGTAGTTCTAATACATGTGTTACATTTCAATGTACTTTTCTAACTTAGGCACAAGCAAATGCTGATTGCAGTTCATATTTTCAAGCAGTCTTTGTTCTAATTATCTATAGCTTCTGCAGCTGTGTATTTTCTCACAGCACAAGCGGAACTCTTTGTCTAAGTCTCATAACATTAATACACGTGATATTGTTCTATTCATTATTTTCCTGACACAAGCAGAAATTATCCGCTTCCCTGTAAATTTCCAAAGCATTATAGCTGAGCATATTTCAAGACAATACAAGGTTAGAAAGCTTCTGCAATTCGTACAGATTTATGCAGTGTGAAATAGAATAAATGTGTTAACCCTTTGCAAGCCTTAAATGCACTAAGCATATTACTAATACATGCACAAATACATATTTTTCTGACATTTCCCCCTTTTAATACTTTTATTCTACTTTCAAAATAAGCATAAACAGTTTTTTCTTCTCCTGACCTCTTCCCACTTAGGATTTGCATTTAAGAGAGTCATTCAATTTAAACATATGAAAGCATTTTCAATCTTTTAACAGTCCTTCAAACTCAGTACTTTGATATAAAGTTTCAGAAACTGACATGTCTATAAGGTCTTTGATCAGCCTTTTCATGCAGGGAATGCCACAGCAAACACATACTCCCAGTAGGATCATTCCTACACAAATAGCAATCAGAATGTTCATTAGGATAGTACCCCACCCCCCAAACCATTTCTGGAAAAAGTCCTTCAGTGTGTTTGTTCCTGGTTTGTTCATGGCCGACACTTGCTGAATTACCTCAAGGTGATTGTCTACCTCGTGTTTATGGTCAGGAATATACGAACAGCACTCCTCCTGGATTAAAGCGCAAGTACTGCCTCTCACCGCTAGGGTGAAGTCGAGAGCCATGCAGTTTTGAAGCACTACAGTTCTCATGGCATTCAGTTCATCAGTCACCAATTCGAGAGAGGAAAAAGTTGCATTACTCATTACTTCGAGAAGTTTAGACAGTTTTCTCAGCTCCCAGATTGATTTCACTGCTCCATATGCTGGTGATATGCCTGCCCACGATATAACACTGTCACTCAAGTCTATGTGTGTCAGTTTATCACCTATAGAATGATGGCTTTTCCAGCTTGCATCGATTTGCCCCACTGGATTTTCAGGTTTCTTGATGGGTTTCTTGACGACCTCTCGGACATTCCGAATTTTCCCTCGAGGCAAAACCGCAGTGTGTCCTATGGCCGGAACCAGGTAACCCAAAAAACAACTGCTGGACCAATTCTCAGGTAACCACTTGTATGCCTTTCTGCCACATACGAAATAACAGTCCTCTACTTTAGTAGTAACTTTGCTATGAATATACACTTACCCTGCATGAAACATTTTTCTATCAATTATAGATAGTTGTTTATAAAGAACAGAATTATGTTTTACTTCATCAATTGTTTTGTGCATCAATCCAAGAAATGAATCATAGTTTGTATTACAATAAGAACCTGCATTGTTAGCTTTAGTGTAACATTTATAAGGAACAGTCACATTGCAATTGCTTCAACCCACCTGAACAGTATCATTTTTATAAAAACACACAGTTCCCTTTTGTGGAACAGACAAGTGCAATGCTATTTTATCTTGTGATGTAATGGTTGAGGTATCATAAATCAAGTTTTCCCAGGTCTCGTTGACCCCTAGGGGGACTGCAGTCATTAATAACCCCCGTATGCTGTTGTCAAAGCTGTGCAAATCCAGCAATTCGAAACATTGAATGTCTCAGCATAATTGCCTAGTAAGTGTTGAAGTTTGGGTGCCAGTTTATGAGTAACACTTCACGTTTATTCAATTCAGTTTGTGTGGCTGGAAAAAGGAATGGCCACAACAAAAAGATTATTGTCACTAGTACAGTTAACAGGATGATTATGCAATACTTCTGAGGAAATCATTGTTCTGCATTCCTGTTTTTTCTGGATTCTATCATTTTTGCTCTTGACATGTGACAAGATTTTTGTCCAGTTCAAAGTTCCTAACTAGTTTGCAGTGCGTCAGGTGGATCCACGAGGCACGCTCTGTGATCTTGACTGCAGTGGGTGTCGACTGAAGCACTTGATATGGACTTTCCCACTTTGTTGACGTCCAATTCTTCTTCTTTATTGTCTTCACCCAGATCTAGGTTCCTGGGACCACTGCCACTTCTGATGGTCTGGTTTGTTCTTTATCTGAAACAAAATTTGACTGCAACAGATGTTTAGAATTCAACAAATTTCTCATATACTCTGCTAGTGTACAGTCGGCTTCCTGGTCTGCGGGCATGAGAGGTTTCCACTGAGGTATATAATAAGCCCTTCCAAATAGTTTTTCAAAAGGAGTCAATCCTTTTGCATTCGGAACAGTTCTCATGCTCAGCAGTGCCAGGGGTAGACAGTACACCCAATTTCTCTTTGTTTCCGCTATTAACTTTCTTAGCTTACTCTTTAAAATCCCATTATGCCTCTCAACTAGCCCTGCAGATTGCGGATGATATGCACAATGATTTTTTAAAGAAATACCAAAATGTTTACTTAACTGCTGTATGGTTTGGTTTACAAAGTGTGTACCGTTGTCACTGTAGATTCTTTCCGGAATGCCAAATCTAGGGATGATTTCTTTAACGAGAATTTTTGCTACGGTAGCCACATCTGGATTTTTAGTCGGAAAGGCTTCCACCCATCTGGAAAACATATCTACAATGACAAGACAATACTTCTTATTTTCACATTTGTTCAATTCTATGAAATCCATACAGATAGTATGAAACGGATACGGTGGTGTAGGGAAACTCCCTTGCTTGGGCTTTAACGCCCCTTGTGCATGATGTTTGTTACAAACGTGGCACATTAAACAAAATTTTTTAGAGTAGTTTAAGAATCCATATGTCGTGAACACTCGGTTCACCAGCTGTACCATCCCCCCTGTTGAGACATGGCATTGCCCATGGCTCAACAAAGCTGCATATCTAAACAAATTAGATGGTAATATCAGTTTCCCTTCTTTAGAGATGTACAGCCCCTTTTTGAGAATTGCTCCTCGTTTTACCCATCTTTGTTTTTAAGCTTGCGTAGTAAGTGTCTGCATTGTCTTTAACATTTCTAAGTCTAAAATCTCAGAGGGTTGTAATTCCTCATTCAAAAGAAATACTTCTGAAGCTGCCTGTTTTGCAGCTGTATCAGCTCTCGCATTACCTTTTGAAATCCTATCCTGTTGCTTGGTATGAGCTAGGCATTCACAAATAGCTACTTTCTGAGGTAACTGAATAGATTCTAAAAGATCTAAAATAAACTGTGCATGATTGATTGGTTTGCCAGTAGATGTTATTATTCCTCTATTTTTCCACTGTTGCGCAAAAACATGTACAGTAGAAAAAGCATACTGGCTGTCAGTAAAAATGTTCACACATTTACCCTTTGCTAAGGTACATGCCCGTGTCAAGGCAATCAATTCTGCTGCCTGTGCAGATAAATTGTGTGGTAAAGGTTTCACTTCTATAATCTCAGTATCAGAAACTACTGCATATCCTACTAGGTTCTGTCCTGCAGGACCCCTTTTGCACGAGCCATCCACGTAGTATGTCACCTTGGCATCATCCAAGGGAACATCTGTGAGATCTTTTCTAGGCAGTGTCTTTTGCTCAATCACCTGCAGGCAGCTGTGTGGTGTGCCATCTGCAGGGGTTGGGAGCAAGGTAGAAGGGTTCAAAGTTGTGCGTCGTTCAATTGTCATATGAGGTTGGCTCAACAATATAGTCATACAGAAAAGATGCCTAGCAGGGGAAAAATATGCTACCTTCTCTTGCAGTAAAATAATTGCGACTGCATGAGGCACTCCCAAAGTGAGAGGGTGGACTAAAACTACTGAGGCCGAAGCCTGTACTGCCATTGCAGCTGCAACTACTGCTTGTACACAGTGGGGTAAAGACCATGTCACTGGGTCTAGTTGTGATGAATAATAAGCAATAGGGCGTTGCTTGTCCCCATGCTGCTGTGTCAACACTGATGTCATATAACCTTGCTTACAATCTACAGTTTGGAAAAAACGTTTATGATAGTTTGGTAATCCTAAAACTAATGAGGATGCTATTAACTGTTTCAGTTTGCAGAAAGCAGATTCTGCTTCTGGTGTCTTTTGTAACAAATCCTGTGCTGCCATAGGCTTTTTATATATCAGGTTAGTCAGTGGTGCAGATTCCAAGGCATAGTTTGGAATCCAGCTCCGGCAAAAATTAGTCATACCCAGGAAGGACATAATTTCCTTCTTGGTAGTGGGTTTTGGTGCTTGTAAAATCGCTACTTTTCTGTCCTCATCTAATGACCTACCGTCTTTGGATATTACATATCCTAGGTATTTAACTTGTTTTTTCCAAAGCTGCAGTTTATTTTTGTTTACCTTATGTCCTTCAGCGGCTAGAAATTGTAATAGCGCTATGGTATCTTCTTTGCAATCTTGCTGGGTGGGGGCCGCCAGCAGGATATCATCAACATAAAGTAAAATCTGACTACCTCTTGGTGGGGTAAATCCCGTCAAGTTGCTTGCCATTTCTTGTGAGAATATTGTCGCACTTTCACAATATCCCTGTGGTAGTCACGTATATGTATACCTTTTTCCCTGAAATGTGAATGCAAACCAATACTGGCTGTCAGGGTGTATCAGTATCGAAAAGAACGCATTGCTGATATCTACCACAGAAAAATATTTCTGTTGAGGTTTTACATCATTCAACAGGGTGTGTGGGTCTGGCACTGTAGGTGCCCTTGGTATTACTGCATCATTTACAGCTTGTAAATCTTGGACCATACGCCATTCCCCATTTGCTTTCTTAACAGGAAATAAGGGTGTGTTACATGGTGAATCAGGAGATTCCACCAGCACCCCTTCCTTAAGTAAAGCTGCTATAATAGGTTTGATTCCTACCTCTGCATATTTTCTTAAGGGATACTGTCTTTTCTGTGGTCTAAATGCTGACTTTGGTGTAATAGTAACTGGTCCTGCTGTACGAATAAGTCCTACATCTGACTTTCCTGTTGACCAAAGAGTTTCTGGTATATTCTGTAAGGTATTCTCTTCCTCCTTTAATAGGAGTGCTAATCAGCTGTCCTTGCTAGATTGCAAGTGCACCGCTGGGTGGGTCTGTGTTATCCAGTTCAACTTCTGCCTTTGTATTCCTTGTTCTGACAGTTCTAACTCTGTCTGCTTTTCCCATCTCATGACTTTTTCTCCTAGGTCTACCCATTTTACATTCTTGTCCTTAGTTAAGCTAACTTGTGGTAATCAATTAGATTTATAGAGTGCAAAGAACTCCTGGGGCAATGAACAGCTGGCTACACTGTTCCCTTTCATGTCCCAGTACAAATTACATAATATCAATCTGTTCGCACGATTCCTAAACAATTCTTGCTCATATTCCTTATCAGGTCCTGGTGTATTACAATAATACAGAGTATAGTGCAACAAATGTTGTTTATCAATGTCAAGGGAGGGGAACTTGCTGATGGCTACGTTCATCAACTCTTCGGTTACTGCCCCTGGACCAGTCATAACCAAATCCTGGCTGTACCAATAAAACATTTCACCCTCCGATTGCACTGCATAGTCGGAACTACTGCTATACCAAATAGCTGCATAAGGTCTCTGCCCAAGAGATTTACTGGGCATTTTGCAGAAACAACAATTTTGCTTTTCTGGGCCAATCCTGAAACAGGATCAGTTATTGCAATATTATGGGAGAGGGGCTCCTGATACAGCTGTCCATTAACTGCTTTCACTAGTATATAATCAGGTGACTCTGAATTCTCTGGCAGTTTGGAGGGATGTATCAGGGTCCATGATGCCCCTGAGTCACACAAGAATTTGACTTCCCTCCCTTCTACCAGGAGTGTAACTTCTGGTTTTGTGTCTGTTAAATAGAGCTCTAAGCTCAATAAAGCTAAATCCAATGTTTCATTTTCTTCACTATCCGTAACTTCCTGCATTTCCTCTATTTCATCTGTCACATCCTCTACTCCCTCTATCACATTCTCATTTGTCATTTCTCTGCTATTCTCTTCTAGTGATTCTTGACTATCATATAGTCAGTCCTCAACCTCCTTGTCTTCCGTGGTTGCTTTCTTGTTTTTCTTGCAATCCCCTGCCAAGTGTCCCTTTTTACCACATTTAAAACATTCACCCCTTTTCTTTCGCCCTTCAAAGTCCTCTGATTGCTGATCAGATTGTTTGTTTCCCTGGGCATTTCTCTTGCCCTTTTTCCCGGACTGTACTACATAAACTTCTGCTCCGTCTTCTACAGAAAATACTTGGGCTTTCTTTTTCTCTTTGCTGCTAAAATGCCTTTCGGCATGCCTAGCATATTCAAGTAATGACTGTAACCTGCTTGTACAATGATCTGTCATGTGCTTCGTAATAAAACTGCTTATGGGTGCAATGCTGCCTTTCAAAAATGCATTCTTTAACTGCTGCTCATATGGGGAATCTTGTGTCTGATCTTCAGGAACCTGCATTCCACAGTGGTTATTAAAACATTCTAACAGTCTGGCATAATATCTGTCAATAGTTTCACCTTCTTGTTGGATGTATTGATTAATGCAAGTCCAGTCTGCCCTAGGCTTCCATTTCTCAGAGATGCGGTCTGTAAGATCTTTTACTCTGTTGTCTAGTTCTGCACTGCTATGTGGGAGGGGTCTGTGTGCAGCGTCACGGGGATTCCAGTTGCCACTAATCATGTGCCAATCTGGTCCTACAATTTGTCTGACTTCTTTTTCTACCTCTTCTCTGTTTAAGTTATAACTTAGCCTCATTCCTTGTAAATCTTCTAAGAACTTTCTGAAATTAACTTTTGGATGGGGAATTCCCTCAGTGGCTTTCCGGATGTCTTCCAGAGTCCAGGGTCTATACACTAGAATAGTTGTGTCCTGACCTTCTTGCCCTGCCTGAGAATTAGGTACTTCTATGAGTGGGCATATTTCTTCTTCACTCATAGATCATGAATTCCTACCCATTTGATATAATTCAATGTCCCCTTTTGAGTTTTCTGCCCGTGTTCGAGACCTGGTCTCAATGGGATCTCTAACAAATGGTTTTGCTTTTGTAGTGTCTCTGTTTATAGTGGCAGCAGGATATCGTGGAGGTGGACTAACTTGTTCACTTGCTTCATATTCTGGTAAGGGAGGCAGAGGGGCCGACGCTATTACTAAGTTATTTTCCTCCTTATCTGAAAACATTGCTTTTGATTTATAATTCTTTTGTTCCCTATGGTTTAACTCCTCAATCCACCTGTGTGCCTGAGGAATTCCTAATTGGCGCTGCTTTTTTACCCAACCTCTGGAATCGGTTTTAAGCTGTTTGACAAGTTTGATAAGCGAGGATTTTTCCAATTTACCATCAAATTCATACTTATTAACCCACTTTGAGTAGTATTTAATATTATCAGCACGCTGTGACTGCATGTATTTTGCATCTTCGGTTAACGGCGGATTTTGGGGTCTTTTTGTGCAATTATTACCCATTTTGTTCTACCCTTTTAGTCGTTACGTAACTCCTTATTTTTAACGTGGTACCACGGATTTTGTTATAGTCTCTTCAGAATGACTGCCTACCTGCTCTGTTTCCCTGATCTATGACAAGACAGTAATCCTTTCTGTCCCTGACTTGTAAGAAAAATACAGTCTTGACAAAAACAATACAAATCTAGTCCCTGATCTAAAACAGAAAAAAAAGGTAGATTCACCTTACCTGAGCCTTCGTGATTGATCACCTGGTTCGTGAAAAACCCGTCCTTCAGTCGCAGATCAGAAAGTGGCTGGCCTCTTTTGTACGACAATTCAGTCGGAGGGCTTTTCAAATAAGAAGAACCAATGTGGTTTCTTCCCCGTACGGTTTCAAGCCACCTGGCCTGTCTGATCTGAGGCGAAGTGAGGGTTTCCTGTCCGAAGGACCAATCTGTCTAAGGAAAAAACTTCAAAGACCAATACACGTAAGGTTCAGATAAGGCACATTTAATAACTTGCTGCAAGGAGACAAAAACATGCAAATACAGGATTTTGCCTAACTACTAACAGCAAGTATGCTATTCTTATACTGTTCTACAAGACATTGCCTTCTATGGTTGACGTAATCAAACACAACTTTCAGTATTGTTCTACAGCAGATGTTACTCAGATTTTCTGCTGACATGACTGGATTTATGAAAAACATTTTGAGAAAAACAACCTGGCCTTGGTGGGTTCTAGCCCGTTACAAGCTTCTATTGTGTAGTTCTAATACATGTGTTACATTTCAAGGTACTTTTCTAACTTAGGCACAAACAAATGCTGATTGCAGTTCATATTTTCAAGCAGTCTTTGTTCTAATTATCTATAGCTTCTGCAGCTGTGTATTTTCTCACAGCGCAAGTGGAATTCCTTGTCTAAGTCTCATAACATTAATACAAGTTATATTGTTCTATTCATTATTTTCCTGACACAAGCAGAAATTATCTGCTTCCCTGTAAATTTCCAAAGCATTATAGCTGAGCATATTTCAAGACAATACAAGGTTAGAAAGCTACTGCAATTTGTACAGATTTATGCAGTGTGAAATAGAATAAATGTGTTAACCCTTTTCAACCCTTAAATGCACTAAGCATATTACTAATACATACACTAATGCATATTTTTCTGACATTTCCCCCCTTTTAATACTTTTATTCTACTTTCTAAATAAGCATAAACAGTTTTTTCTTCTCCTAACCTATTCCCACTTAGGATTTGCAGTTAAGAGAGTCATTCAATTTAAACTTATGAAAGCATTTTCAATCTTTTAACAGTTCTTCAAACTCAGTACTTTGATATAAAGTTTCAGAAACTGACATGTCTATAAGGTCTTTGATCAGCCTTTTCATGCAGGGAATGCTACAGCAAACACATACTCCCAGTAGGATCATTCCTACACAAATAGCAATCAGAATGTTCATTAGGATAGTACTCCACCCCCAAACCATTTCTGGAAAAAGTCCATCAGTGGGTTTGTTCCTGGTTTGGTCATGGCCGACACTTGCTGAATTACCTCAAGGTGATTGTCTATCTCGTGCTTATGGTCAGGAATATACAAACAGCACTCCTCCTGGATTAAAGCGCAAGTACCACCTCTCGCCACTAGGGTGAAGTCGAGAGCCATGCGGTTTTGAAGCACTACAATTCTCATGGCATTCAGTTCATCAGTTACCAATTCGAGAGCAGAAAAAGTTGCATTACTCATTACTTCGAGAAGTTTAGACAGTTTTCTCAGCTCCCAGATTGAATTTACTGCTCTATATGCTGGTGATATGCCTGTCCATGATATAACACTGTCACTCAAGTCCATGTGTGTCAGTTTATCGCTTACAGAATGATGTTTTTTCCAGCGCACATCGATTTGCCCCACTGGACTTTCAGGTTTCTTGCCGGGTTTCTTGACGACCTCTTGGACATTCCGAATTTTCCCTCGAGGCAAAACCGCAGTGTGTCATATGGCCGGAACCAGGTACCCCAAAAAACAACTGCCGGACCAATTCTCAGGTAACCACTTGTATGCCTTTCTGCCACTAATACATATTTTTCTGACACAGTGTTTTTGAGAAAAACATAAGGGAATGTTGTTTGCAGAGTTTTAAGTGCTGGGCTGGGCTGGGCTAGTGTACTGCCTGTGTAATTGGCTGATTCTGATTTATTTCACCTGGCAGCTCTGCTAGTTCTCCTTGGTTAACTTCCTACTACTTCTTTTCCTTCCTTTTCCTTTTCTGTTTCCACAAGGGGCAGCGCCGTGCAAACAAGCGCAAACACGAGCACACGAGCGCACACGTGCGCACACAGGCTTACACAGGCTTAGGCGGGTGCATATCCATGCACACAGGCTTACACAGGCTTAGACGGGTGCACACATGCGCACACAGGCTTACACAGGTTTACAGGCACGCACACGGTGTAAGCACGCTTGCAAGAAATTTCACTTTCATAGGACAACTGTAGACACGCCTCTTCCAATCCTGAGTAACTCACAGCAAACACAAGCCACTCTGCTCCAATAAGCTTACAGTCTTTCAGACATACCCCTCATGATGTCACCTATCTTCTACTCTACTACTCCCTTACTCCTACACTTACACTCTAGGGACATGGCTCACATGCCAGGGAAATTTGGGATTCACTATCCTTATCCTCATTTGCATAGGATTGCCTACTAATGCTTGGTTACATCTCTCAAACTGAGCTTCCCCCCTTAGCAACCACTACTCAGTAGCCATGTTGTCTACAGCCTGCCATTCACCTGCATGGCAGAATAATATTTTTAATAAGAATGCCTATTTTTGGCTATTTTTTATTTATTTTCTGTTTTTTAAAGCGCTGCACGTTTGCCTGGTGCTGCGCTACGCTTAAACATCGGAGATCGGGGAAAAAATTTTGATTTTTATTAATTTTCAAATGATAAAAATGCCAATGGCCTTATATTTGGCCATTGGCATGCTTCCTCAACTGGATGCATCCTTTATTTGGAGCTGTCATAGCTCCGTTTTGCTATTTGCAGAACGGTACTCCGTTACCAACGGAGTACATTTCTGCAAATAACTCTACTCTTCTACGGACAGGTTACTGTTTCCTGGATTGCAAATTTACCTCATTTGCATAGCTTTCAGCAGCAAATGAGGTCATTTGCATAACATAACACTGTCCGTGCAAGAGTAGTTTTAGGAGCTCTCATGCACGCCCCTGCCGGCTGTTGCTGGATCGCTCGGCAGACATATTGGCTGTCTGCCATCTTACACTACTCTTAGACTCCGTGCAAGCCTTCGTGATTCTGGCCAATGTCTATAAAGAGGATGAACATTGTTTATTTGGCTCTAAAGTCGCACCTCTTTTGAGACATCATGCAGCTGAGCTGACCCACCTGTTAAAATCAGTGTATTTGGTACTGACCACCATTTGCATTCCTTTCTATCTCCCAGTGATATCTTAGTAGCCAGTGAAGGGAGTAGACCAGGAAAACAGTTAAAAGGGCACAACATTAGCAACGACTGAAGTTATACTTATGTTATTCTTTATATTTATTTTACTTAGATTTGTTGACAAGGGTGGATCTCTGCTCCATCAAGACTAATTTCAAGCTGTGTCATGAAAAATATAAAAATAGTGACAAAGAATCGGAGATTACAATGCCAGTCAAGATAACCTATAAAAGCAATACACATCATGAAACAAAATTGAGGATTACATAAAAGTTATACAAGCATACTACAAAATACATTACTGCTGTCCAGAATAACCCCTGACATGTCACATTTAATGAATTTAGTTTAGTTCAGTGTCATACTGCATGAAAGTGTAGCTATTTAAATGACTTTCTAGAATATATGTAGATGTTAGTGAATGAAGAGTTTAAGAGTTTTTGACTGGGTTAGGGTTATATTTAAGGGTTAATGTTAGATTTATGGGCTAGGTGTAAGTTTTTTATATCTGTCCTGCTTCCTAATTGTTTAGGATTGTTTTTGTTTATGCCCTTTGCCAGACTTATTAGATGTTTGACTATGCATTTCAAGTGGCACCTATCACCAAGATAAGCACATCTGCTGTGACCATGCATTCTTCCATCCTGCAGAATTTAGACCACTTTCATAACAGCATACAGGACATTGTGAGTGTCAAAAAGATGAGGATTTTTATAATAATAGTCTGAGAGGCTAATTTGCAAAGTTTAGAGCATGTTCATTGTTCAGCAATACATAAAACAACCTACTGCAAGAGTCCTACAAGTGTAGCAGCAGTTTTTAGTACCATGGTGTTACTGTCCATTCCTGTTTATCTTTGTCAGTCTTTTAAATGTAACTGAAATGGCCAGCCTTTAACCGTTCTTCAGAAAAGTCCTGCATACTATGCAATATCTTTGTTAGTCTTACCGGCAACATGTTGACTTCCTAGTCCTTTTATATGCATGTTTTATACCATTGTAGCTCTTGTAGAGAGAAAGGTTATGCTTTTTTAGTGATTTCCATTTTTAGTTCTGCTTCTCTCACTTCACCAAATAGCTCTTCCTGCAGTCTCTAGACAGGGCAGTTCTCTAAGATGTGTTTTCTGACCATAAAACTCATCACAGTAATGCATGCCTTCTATAGACAGTCTGTTTTTAACAAATTCTTTGTGAAAGAAAAGATATCTGACCTTTCATAATGGCCATTATCATGGTCTCTGCCTAAAGACAAGTTACTTCCTGTATCACAACAGACACCAGCATGTCTGCCTGCTAGAATTACTCTTTGCAATGCTTTAGCAGTTTTCCTGTTGTGGAATGTGTATATATCTCTTAAATATAAGCTTGCTAAAAATAGCAATAAAAGTAGAGCACTGGGGAAAGTTTTTCTGCCCTGCATGAAGCATGGTGCCATAAAGTCCTGTCACTACTCATTAATTTATGTCATTCATCTACAAGGTATGTAGATAACAGGAGAGTATAAGTAAACAACTGTTGTGCTTCTGATACGTTTTGGGAAACCTGCTTGCAATAAGTTGTATAACCATAGTGGAAGCATATTTTGAGTAGGGTTAGGTAGAAGGGTACCAACTCACCTGACAGGAAACCACCACCAGCTCTATATGGAGCTCAAGGCTCTTTCTTTCAGTTTCAAGTGAATGCTTGTCAAGTTCCTGGATGGTTGAATGTATGCTTCTGGCAGTATTGGCCTGTCACATTTAGTCACTGTACATGTATCTGATCATTAAGTATGCACAATCATATCTTTTTTTCCTGTCATATCACTTTGCCTAGCCCATTCTTTCTTGTCTACTGCTGTTTTGTTCCCTGCCACCAGTGTCTTGGACTCTTGGGTTGCTGAAGCACTTTTCTTCATTTCCATGAAATGCCTTTCTTCCAGCTTCACTTTATGCTCCTTGGTACTGTGAATGCTATAATGCAAAGTATATTTGTATGGCACGCTTCCTTTATGTTCTAAGGTGTTTATATACTTTATGCATGTTTTGTCCTTTCCTTTTATTTCAAGCTGTATGTATAAAGGTTTGTTCAAAACGACACATTAGACATATGAAACATCAGCACTTTATATGGAACTAGCTGATTTTAACATTTTAATTGCATATGTAATGAGCATTGAATCTAAGTCATATGACTACCTTATGTTGTTTTTTCTTTCTCACTGTTAAAATCTACCAGATGTTAAGTCTTCAGTTTGCTATGCTACCTGTAGATAAGACTAAGTATTGTAATTGCACTATTATTGTATACAGTATTGTTATGCAAGATTATTGGTCTTGTCTCCCACTTGGCCAATTTATCTTGTTCTAGTCTTTTTACCATTATGAATGTCTGTTACTATTTATTTCTTTATTGTATTGTACAATTTTCTATCGACTAACAAAATAGTTTACTAACAATGGAGCTTTTCTACCCGGGCCTCCACTGAAAAATGGTTTTATGCCTAGTCGGACTCTCCCGGTGAACAAATGTAAAATAAATAAAAATAAATAAATAATTTTGATGTATATACATAGGAGAACATGTTATATGTATGTAAAACATGTTTAGATGCATGGTTGCATATGTATTAGAAAGGTAAAAGTATTTTTTCTGAATATGGAGCTCTGAAGATGGAGTTACTATATCCATGCTAGTGAAAGAAAAACAACTGCACTTTCCCCAAAGTGAAGCAGCTTTTCTGAAGACATGACTTTTAACTATAAAACAATAATAATAATAATAATAATAATAATGATAATATTTTTTGGGGAGGTAAACCCTGTAACCCTCATACCTCTTGCTTAATATTAATAAATAAATAAATGAATGAATGAATGAATGAATGAATGAATGAATGAATGAATGAATGAAGTGCTTTCATAGTTAGTTATGGCAACACGCTACAGGAAAACTATATCCTGTATGTCAAGGTTTCAGCCCAGCAATCTCCATCTTTAACTTGTGCAACTTGGACCGAACCACAAAAGGAGGGGGAGTATCGATATTCATCAAAGATACCCACACCTCCAGGTTGGTGGCAAAGCACGAAGCATCAGAGACTATCTATGTGCAACTAACAGTGGGTAAAACTGCCTTCCAGTTTATAGCCTGCTACAGACCACCCTCCCAAACCCAGGAACCCCACTCGGCCTTCCTGAGAACACTGGAAAATATGAAGGTCTCTCCAAACACCATTATATTGGGCGACTTCAACTACCCAAACATAGACTGGGAGCATTACTCTAGCTCCAACACCCTAGCCCAAAGGTTCCTTGAATTTATAAACTCAAATGCCATGGAACAACTTGTTACCACTCCCACAAGAGGGGAAAACATACTGGACCTGATCATCACCAACATGGGGACTCTATGCTTCAGACCAGAAGTGTATCCCTCACTGGTAAGATCAGACCATAAACTAATCTCACTGGATATTCACATCCCGACCCCACCCCCTGCCCAGAAAACCACAGTGAAATACTTCTCTAAAGCAAATTTCACACTCCTCAAAACTGGGGTGGAATCCTTCAAAGCCCCCGGGCCTGTGGAAAATACGGCCCAAACTGCAGAATCCTTTATAAACGCATTCTATGAACACCTTCAGGAATGCATGGATCATGCGATCCCAAATAAAACCAAGACCCAATCCTCCAAAGGCAGACGTCCTGTCTGGTGGACCCCAGCCATAAACAAACTATACAATAGAAAGAGGAAGCTACTAAATGATAGAGCAAAATCCCAAAAAGGGAAGGCATCACTGATCAGTATTAGCAAAAAACTACGGGCACTCATAAAATTGTCTAAGGCCAGCTTCGAGAGAAAAATTGCACAGGACACTAAGGATAATCACAAGGCTTTCTTTAGTTATGTTAGGAGCCTGGGTGGTAATTCCCAGATATGCTCAGAATTAGTCCAAAATGACAAAAAATACACCAAACCCACAGACATTGCCAACATCCTAGCTGACAGGTTCAGCGCAAACTCCCCCCCCCAACCAAAAGGGCAAATATCTATCCCAGCAGAGTGCTGCCCCCCTGACATCTCAGATGCTCAAGTAAGAGCCGCCCTCTCCAAAGCAAAAAACACAGCATCAATGGGACCAGACGGTGTCCCGGGCTGTGTCCTACATGAACTCCAAGAAGAGCTAAACCCAAACATAAAACTACTGTTCAATCTCAGCCTTATTACAGGATATGTGCCCAAAGAGTGGTGTACAGCAACAGTGGTCCCTCTCCATAAAGGTGGTGCTTCAATGGATCCTGGAAACTATCGCCCCATAAGCCTGACTAGCTTGGTCTGCAAAGCTATGGAAAGGATCATCATGGACCTCATAAATAAAGATATTGGGGACCTACAGACACTGGATCCTACCCAGTTCAGCTTTGTTAAGGGCAGATCCTGCCTCTTAAACCTGGTTGATTTCTTTGAAACAGTCACCAAGGCCATTGACGAGGGGAAGGTGGTCCACAAAGCCTACCTGGACCTCGCAAAAGCCTTCGATAAAATACCCCACTCGGGCATTATAGATAAGCTCACCAGCTTAAATATAAACCCCTATGTCACTAGATGGATTGCAAACTGGCTCAAGGACAGAACCCACATGGTTAGAATTGCTGGAGCCATGTCAGACTCCAAACCAGTTACAAGTGGTGTCCCGCAAGGCTCAGTCCTGGGACCTCTCTTGTTTGGTATATATTTCTCGGAGGTACAGGCCAACACAGAAGGACTGTGGCTGACCAAGTTCGCAGATGACTGCAAACTGGGCACCATAATCGACTCTCCAGCCGACACAAGCATCCTCCAAAAGGGCCTCATAGAAACAGACAACTGGTGCCAGAGCCATGGCCTCAAGCTAAATGCCAAAAAGTGTATAGTCATCCCCTTTGGCAAAAACAGTGCCCACAAATTACCACATAGGTGGTAATCCATTAAGTACAGAAGAAGTAATTAGGGACCTGGGGACCCAAGTTGATAGCAATCTCTCATTTGACAACCACGTGGCCAAAGTGGTTAGAAAAACATTTTATATAGCCCATCTAATCATGAAGGGATTCACATCTAGATCAGGGGAGTTCATTGTGCCTCTTTACTCATCCCTCATCAGGCCCATAATTGAGTACAATGCCCCTTTTGGGATGTACCTTACCAGACACCTGCAGCAACTGGAAAGAACCCAAAAGAACCTCACCAAGAGGATCAAAGGGCTCAAACAGATGCCATATGCTGCCTGGTTAAAGAAACTCCAGCTCTACTCAGTGGCATACCGCCTGTTCAGAGGCGATCTGTGCCTGATGTATAAAGCCATGTCCAACCCGGAATTAATGGACATGCTGCACCTCAGAAAATCCAAATCCCATCGAGCTACGCGCTCGAGAGACTTGAACCTCAGCACTGAAATAAATAGAACATGCTGGAGGGACAGATTCATAACCCAGAGGCTCCTTCACTCTGGAATAAAATCCCAGTCCAGGTTAGGCAGAGTCCCTCATTGACTCTCTTCAAGAGGAATCTTGATGAGTGGATGGGAGATCGTAGGTTTACCCCGGGTATCACTTCTGTGTCACTGTTAGACAGAGGCACAGTATACTAACCTCGAAAAAGGGCATAGCAAAATACATTTAAAATGGGTGGCGAAAGCCAAACACATTCTGGCTAGGCTTATAAATGCCCTAGGGCAGATAGCCTAGTATGAACCTATGAACCTATGAACCTATGAGCTTGACATTCAACCCAGCAAAATGTGTGTGACTCCTGAAAGTTTTTAGTTATGTCTAGTGGGCCTTTTCTGGGTAACAAGCATTCAATAAATAAATAAAATAAAATGTTTTGTTTTTCAGTTTAATATAACATACATTCATTGTATAAAAAATTCTACCACCCAAAAGTTTGTAGACCACAATGAGCCACATTTTCCCTTTTTAGCTCTGCACTCCTTATTTATGTGGCAAGCACTGTGAGATTTGTTGCTTAATCTCTCTTTCCAGCCTGTCAGCTTTCTCAGACACATTCTTCCTTTTTCTTCTTAATGTCACTTCATGAATCTGTGTCACATGATCAACTTTCTCATTCCACTCATCTTGTCTGCTTGTAGAATGAATCATGACCTGTAAATGACCTCCCCATACAAACCTTCCTGTAGTGATGGTTATCAGCTTCCTGCCTCTCCCCCCCCCCCAAGTCTGCCCTTTCTCTGCAATTATACAGTTAGACATATACATTTATTCCCTTTAGGCATTATGATTAAGAAAACCAGGTGCAGAATATACATTCTACAGATCTGGGTTTAATTCTCATAGCTGCCACTTACATTTTGTTTGACTCATGGCAGTTTTAGTCATTCCAAGAGTCCTCAGTTACCTCTGAAAATGTGCATTTGTACCTAGTTTGTAGACAGAGTAAACCAAATACCCTCTAGATTCTTGTCACTGTCTTTGCTTCTGACTGTTCTTTGCCACTCCCCATACCTTTCAGCCTCTCAGCACAAGAAATATGGACAAAGCATAAAATAAGGGGGGGGGGGGGGACGCAAAGGCCCAAAATAGGGACATATTTGAAATATTGCTTTTATAAACTTAGAAGACTGCTAGAATAATAGAATTTGTATTAGTATGCATTTTCTGAATAATATGAATTGTGAAACTGCAATGCATATTATTTAGTGATTTCATTCCTCAGAGAGTTACTAGAAAACCACAATGTTATGAGGAACAGCTCAAAAATATGGGGGAAAAAATCTGAACATTCTGTGAAAATCGGGATAGCTGAGAGGTATGTCACACCTCCATTCTTCCACTTCTTGGCTGATCTAGATGCCAAGTGGGACAAGCCATTAAATTATGTATGTGGTTTCTGTTGAAGCATTCAGTTATATATTAGTGGAACTTTTCTCCCTGGATCACTACTGGAAAAGGGAGATTTATCTATCTAGAATAATATGGTTAATAAACTGACTGAACATCAATGAAACTGACTAAACATCAAACTTCTTAATCCCAAAAAAAAAACAAATTCTTTTGAGTCCTGTCAGAGCTCCTCCCATAAATAGTAATTTCACCATTAGCTCCAAAGAAAACATTCATATCAGTCCAACCACACACACTAAACTGCTAGGCATAGAAACAGACAATAACCTGAGGTTCGACATCCACATAGCACAAACCATTAAGAAAGTTAATAAAAAACTTGGTCTCCTCTACGAGAACAAACAGTTTATGACAAAACGCACCAAAGTAACCATCGCAAGGACTCATCTTCAATTCACCCTCCTCTATGCCTCTCTCATCTTGACCAATCTCCGCCAAACTGATCTAAATAAAATGGAATCTTGCTACAACAAGATTGCCAAGTTTGCTACTGAAGCCTCATATAGGTCCCACCACTGTCTATCCCTTAAGCAACTCAACTGGCTTGAGTTGCCTCATATACTTCTACTCAATCAACTCTCTATAGCGCACAAATTCTACTACCTTCCTGAGATAACTCCAGCACTTCAGCACCTAATTCAACACCACATTCCCTCTAGATCCTTAAGTTTAGTAACCAGAACCTCATAACTGTCATCAAACATAAAATCAAAGCTGGTAAGTCCCTCTTTGCTAACACCATTGCCAAAACCTGGAATACACCACCAAGCCAAATAACTTCTACCACCTCCTTTAGTCAATTAAAAAAACTCCTGAAAACCCACTATTTAAGTAACTGGCTATGCTCATGTCACTTACCAGGCTAATCCATATGAAGAGAATTTGTCCGGGTACAGCTATGTATAACCAGTTTCTCCCCTGAAAGCTTCCAAACCCGTATACATTTACCTTACAAAACTTATAACTGCAAAAGAAAA
Organism: Protopterus annectens; assembly: GCF_019279795.1. Classification (NCBI taxonomy): domain Eukaryota; kingdom Metazoa; phylum Chordata; order Ceratodontiformes; family Protopteridae; genus Protopterus; species Protopterus annectens. The sequence continues at coordinate 512,879,471 of NC_056732.1, forward strand.
AAAAAAATGTACCTCTGATTGTCTACTGTAAGAAATGTTAATCACTCGCATAATGTCCTGTTGTGTATATATATACTATATGTATGTTTGTTAATCACCAGCATGTTGTCCTGATGTGTATATACGCTATATGTATGTATGTTCTACTTCTTTTTACTCTCATGTAATGTATTGTAATGTGAAGCTTTTCTCCCCAGGCTTCCGCTGAAAATGGACCTGTGTCCAGTTGGACTTTCCCGGTAAACAAATGTAAAATAAACAAATGTAAAATAAAATAAAAATAAATAAATGCAAAGAAGTATTGGCCTGTCATACCATTCAGAAGGTTTGTACCAGGATTGTTATAACTGTACACTGACTTTCTGAAAGTACTGTGTCATGACTGAAAAGGGTCTTTGGACCAGTCCACCTACACGATTACTAAATAGTAAATATAAATATATATAAATGCTCCTCCAGAGACACTTAAGAGTAGCTACCCCAGCCCTACCCTGGACAGTCCTTGTTTGTTGACGATATACATTTCAATAAATGAATAAACGAAAAATTAATTAATTCTGAAAAAAAGTTGCTTAATAAAATCTATAACATAAAACTATAGGGAATCCATGTGAAATATACTATGCCATTACTATTTAATTTAAAGTACACCACACCTCAATGCAAAAACTAAAATAAAATAAAAATTAAAAAGAGTGTATGCCATAGTATACTTATAGCATATACCTGGTCATTCCCTTGATCACTGCTTAATGTTTAAATCACATTGTTTAGGAACAATTAATACGACTTGCTTCATTTTGATACTTTCATGTGTTATTAATGAGATTGTGTACTCCTCTGAAATTGTTGTGGTACATGAGTAGATTGTTTGCAACAGTATAAGACACCAATATACAGAGAGCACTTTCCTGGTATAAAGTTTTCAAAGTATGAGATATATGCTGCCTAAGGCTTGTTCCGGAATTAATATACTAAAACATTCGACCATCCCCTGGATTTACAAAGCCCTGTAGAATGTGCAGGATTAGTCTAAGAGCTATTTTCGGCAATATGGCCGATGTGCAATCCAGGAACAAGCTCCCGGGACATGCATGTGAGCTCTTAGACTAATCCTGCACCGACTGAGCTCCTGTATGCAAATTACCCTCATTTTCAGGTGAAAATCATGCAAATGAGGGTAATATGTGATCCGGGAAGCTGGCAGCTGTCCGTGCAGGACGAGTGCAGTGTGCAGAAATGTACTCGGTTAGTAACCAAGTACATTTCTGCAATCTACAAAACGGAGCTATGAAATCTGCAAATAAAGGCTGCATATCATTCAGGAAGCATGTCAATGGCCAAGTAGAAGGCCATTGGCATTGCAAACTGTTAAAAAAAAAAATAAACAACCTTTAATTTTCTTTCGCCAATCACGCCTGTTTAAACATAGGGCAGCGGCACAAACGGGATTGGGGGGAAAATAATAAAATAAGCATTCTAACTAAAATCAGTATTCTGCCATGCAAGTCAATGGCAGGCAGAAGACAACCTGACCAGTGAGTAATGGTTGCTAAGGGGGGAGGCTCAGTGTGGGACATGTAACTATGCATTAGCAGGCAATCCTATGCAAATGAGGGACAGGTTAGTGAATCTCTGATTTTTCCAGGGTGTGAGGCAGGTCCCAAGAGTGTAAGAGTAGAAATAGCTGGGTGCAAGACTAGGATATAGGTGACATCATGGGTGTGTGTGTCAGGCATACTGTAAGTGGATTTGACACCTGTGGCTCGGGATTCCTCCTAGCTTAGCACAGCTAAGCTAGGGGTGTGTCTAAACCTGCCTAGCATTCCTGACAAAGTGTAAGCGGGTGTGTGAGCCACACACCAGGTTTTACAGGAAGAAAAAGGAAGTTAAACCAGGAAAAAGTAGCTCTATGCACATTTGAGCACTCCATTTGCAAGGTGCGCACACGGGCTTAAACAGGGAGGCAATGGGATGGGAAAACAGCAGTAGGAAGGTAATTAAGGAGAACTAGCTTAGCTGACAGGTGAAATGTATCAGAATCAGCCAATTACACAGGCAGCAGACCAGCCCAGCCCAGCACACCACTATAAACTATGCAAACACCTTTCCCCCTTGTTTTTCCCAAAAACTCTGCACCACCGGCGTATACAGATGGGGAAATTTTACAAAATGAAAGCAAGAGAAAAAATGTTAGGGCTGCTTTTGCTATCATAAACCAGTATGTGCAAAAGGCTGAGGGCGGTGAGGATGTAAATGCTGCTGAGCAACCCACAGTGATGAGACAGAGAAGAGTGTACAGACCCAGGGTAACCTACCACGGGCTACATGAGCTGGAGATAGTGGAGTGCTATAGGATGGACCGGGACCTCTTGAACTGTGATGGCCAAGCCTGAAACAGAGAACTAACAGAGGGGAACCCATCCCAGTGGATACTAAGGTATGTGTAGGCCTAAGAATACTAGCTACAAGTACCTTCCAAAGGCCAACTGGGGATATGGTGGGGATTTCACAGCCATCAGCATCCAGGGTACTCCACCAGTTCCTGGATGCCATGTCAGCACATGTCAGCGAGCACGTATATTTCCCCATCACCTGTGAGGTGATGGCCAGCAATATGTGTCTCTTCCACCAAATAGCAGAATACCCTGAGGTAGTGGGTGCAATAGACTGCATGCACATATGCATTAAAGCACCACCAGGTGAGTGGGGTAGGGTCTACATTAACCGCAAGGGCTTCCCCTCCATCAACTGCCAGGTCATTTGCAATGCCCAGGGCATAATAATGAATGTGTGTGCTGGATGCCCTGGAAGCTACCATGATTCTTACATCTGGCATCTGATGCAGCTGTACCAGACATTTGCCAGTGGGACATCCCACACGATCACCTAGTGGGGGATGCTGGATACGCACTGGAGCCATGGCTGATGACACCCATCAGAAAGGCACACAGACCTGAACAACAACTCCATAATGAGGCACACGCACAAACACGAATCATAATAGAGTGTGTGTTTGGGATGCTCAAGTCACGGTTCCGGTGCCTGGACACATCCGGTGGAGCCTTGCAGTACTCACCAACTACATGTACCCAAATTGTCCTTGTATGTGCCATGCTACACAATATGATCCTGTGGAAATAGCTGCAGCAGGAACAGCAAAGGGCAGGGCCACACAGCCCCCCACCAGAGCCAAGGCCTGCACAGGCGCAGAGTGGCTCAAAGGAGGAACAACCTGAGCCTGCCCTAGTAGGCAGAAGGAGGCATGCTCTGTATGCCCTGGCCTTGGCAACAAGGCAACGCATAGCACATGCACTGACACAGTAGGGACCCAGGGAATGACACCTCTCTCTGACTCGCACATACAGTAAAAGTGATGCCAAACGTGACACTACCTGTGCTCAACCATGTATAGGGAGTGTACTATGTGCATCTGACATAGGCAGCCCTGCAGCACCACCCTCAATACTGGGACACCCACAAGTTAAGTGACTCACACATGCCAGTTGGGGGGGGGGCACATACCCAACAACAGTCACAGCCAGCAGGATAGGTGTAGACAAACATAAACAAATGTTGTACTATGGCCTCTGAATAAGCCCCATGGGTAACCCCTACCCCAGGCCTACGCAGACAGACTACAGCAGGCCAGCCAGTTGGATGTAAGTTGTGAAGGCTAGGACGTCAGAAACGAATATGTAGGTAGTGAAAGCTAAGCTCTGTAGTACACTGGTATGCCTCTAGCCAGCATGATAGGTAAGACTACAGACTGAAATGATGTACCCGACATACCAGTACAGTCCTAGCAAATGTGTAAAAGTGTAAGGTGTGCCCCACCATCCTATGTACACTTATAGTAACAGTCAGGTGTGCCCCCCACCCCTGTGTAGAAATGTAAAAATAGTCAGGTGCCCCCCCCCCGCTATACAGAAATGTAGCAACAGTCAATGGCAAATGACCGATGGATACCCCACAGACACAGCATGCTACCTGTCGGTGTACAACACAAAGGTCAGCACCGCAGTACAAACTACATGGACTTGATCCACACATGCAATATAGATGGCCTTACTGGGCATGCTCACACACTTAGAGGAATGAAGGCAATGTCAGTCAACAACATACTGAAAGGCCATACTGGGCATGCTCACACACATGAAGGCCATGTCAGGCCATGTCAGCAAACACCAGTGGACCAGACATATCTGGCAGTTGCAGTTCTTAAAGAAGACACGTCAGTATGCACCACTCCTGCCTTGCACACACAGTGGATAGAAATACAGACATATATGTAAGGACAACACACTATAATAAGGCAAAGGTAGATGGACATAGATGTGTTGAAGAGAGTAACAGTGACAAGGAGCCATCTGGGACTGTCCCACCCAGCACACAGCCAAAGGGCCCCAAACACATGAGGTGCAGGTGTCACTCACTACAGATACTAGCCACCAGTATTTGTCAGCATGACGGCATGTTGCATGTGCCAGCTGTGCAACATGACTGTACTAGGAAGTAGTCAACTAGTAGCTGTATACATGTACCTGTGGCATATGACCCCATGTGTGCCAGCATGCGGCATGTCAACCACTACACGAATGGGTTACGGCCCATGCACACACTGCCGTCTCTATAGCTGTATCATGACTAGCCTGCTGAGGTCATCCAATGTGAAATACACCTTTGGAGGAGCTGTAGCTCAGTAATCCCCATGGCGCATCCCATAACCGCGTACTGCTGTACTGATAAACTAGTTAGGTAGTAGTCCTAACCCAAGACTTGGCAACTGTGTGAGTATGTGTTTTTGTGCATGTCTCTCAGCCTCTGACTATGTAGAGAAAAATGCTTTTTAGGCTACTCACACTCTGTACAGTTCATATACACAACTTTGGCAAGCCTGCTGATGTCACTCACCTAGAAATACACCCCTGGGGAAATCATAGCCTAATAATCTCTGTAGTGCATCCTGTAACAGTGTATTGCTGTATTGTGATAAAGTAATTAGGTAGGTGCTCTAACCCTAGACCTGGTAACTGTGTGTTTGTGTGTGAACGTGTCTGACTGAGTAGAGAGCAATGCTTTTTAGGGCACTCACACCCCATACAATACATATACTCAACTTTGGCAAGGCTGCTGATGTCACTCACCTAGAAATACACCTCTGGGGAAATCATATCCCAGTAATCTCTGTAGAGTGTCCTGTAATTGCACACTGCTGTAGTGTGATAAAGTAGTTAGGTAGGTGTTCTAACCCCAGAACTGACAATTGTGTGTGAATGTGTGTGTGTGTCTAACTGAGGAGAAAGCAGTGCTTTTTAGGCTACTCACACCCCGTACAATACATATACTCAACTTTGGCAAGGCTGCTGTTATCACTCACCTAGAAATACACCTCTGGGGAAATCATCGCCCAATAATCTCTGCAGTGCTTCCTGTGACTGCGCACTGCTGTATGTGATAAAGTAGTTTGATAGGTATTCTAACCCCAGACCTGGCAACTGTGTGAATGTATGTGTGTGTGTTTGTCTGACTGAGTAAAGAACAATGCTTTTTAGGCCACTCACACCCCATACGATACATATACTCAACTTTGGCAAGGCTGCTGATGTCACTCACCTAGAAATGCACCTCTGGGGAAATCATAGCCTAGTAATCTCTATAGCATGTCCTGTAACTGTGCACTGCTGTAGTGTGATAAAGTAGTTAGGTAGGTGTTCTAATCCCAGACCTGGCAACTGTGTGAATGTTTGTGTGTCTGACTGAGTAGAGAACATTGCTTTCTAGGCCACTCACTCCCTGTATAATACATATACTCAACTTTGGCAAGGCTGCTGATGTCACTCACCTAGAAATACACATCTGGGAAAGTCAAAGCCTAGTAATGTCTGTAGCGCATCCTGTAACTGTGTACTGCTGTAGTATGATTTAGAACTGTGGTAGGGTTCCATCACCACCCATGGCAGTTCTGGATGTTTTGCATGTGTTTCAATGTCTGTGGATGGAACAATGCATCATAGGCTACTCACTTACAGTACAAATCAAATGCCCTTCATTTGCCAATCCTGCTGATGTCATTCATTGTGAAACACAACTTTGGGGAGAAAGATCCCTGTGATGCAACCTATAACTGCTCCATGCTGTAGTGTGATATAAGCCTTGGTTAGGTGTTCTATACCCACACTTGACAGTTGTGGATGTTTTGTGTGTGTCTCACTGCCTGTGTAGGGAGCAATGCATTTTAGGGTAGTCACTCGCAGTACAGGCAAAAAGCCCTACTTTGGTAAACCTGCTGATGTCATTGAGTGTGAAATACATCTTTGGGGAAGGATGTCTCTAGTAACCCCTGTGGTGTGTCCTATAACAGTTCAATGATGTAGTGTGATATAAGCCTTTGTCCAGGGTTCTATACTCACACATGACAGTTGTGGATGTTTTGCATGTGTCTCACTCTATTGGGAGCAATGCATTTTAGGCTAGTCACTTGCAGGACAGGTGAAATGCCCTACTTTGGTAATCCTGCTAATGTCAGTCACTGTGAAATACACCTTTGGGGAAGACATACTCCAGTAATGTCTTTGGCACGTACTATAACTGTGTAGTGCTGTAGTGTAATAAACTAGTTAGGTAGGGGTTCAACTTCCAGACATGACAGGTGTGTGTGTGTTTGTGTGTAACTTGTATCCTGTGTAGAGGTGAGTGTGTGGCACCTGTGGCCAATGTGGAGGGGGTTTTGCTCATTACTTTTATGGTGGCCCTACTATATATCACAATGTCAACCATACAGGGATAACAGATGTAAATTAGCTGGAAGACTGGGGTGCAAAGCCATGCCCATACATGTGACATCAAGGCCAGCCATTCCACATTAGCAACCCCACTATTACCCAGAGCACACACTCAACCCATGTGTCATACGCACACACATGCCTAGGCAACATCCAGTATGTGGTTAGTACACTGCATATTGGCCACTGATAGTAAATACGCAGTGATAGCAGTGGGCTATAGAGGGCATGTCACCCTGCCCATCTGTCCAATATGCGCATACATGCACACAGTGCACCTCCGCCATGTTCCCCAATGGACACCTGCACCACCTGCGGTGCCTTCACATGTGACTCACAGCGGACATATCATGCCTGACAACATTTTCTGTATGGACAGATGACACTGACATCAGGGAGTATTGTTGGCATGCTGTCAATGTAGGTGAAGGGCAAACCAGCTGCCCATTACCAGTGCCTGCCACAGGTGGGCAAGTCTGCCACATATGATGATAATCTGTTTTCACAACATGGGCCAGACACCTCAGGTACAGTTCGACATGTCACTGTACATGCATGTGGGAGGTGTGCACATCCGAGACACCATCCATGTCATGGACTAAGGAACACATGCATAGCATGTGGTGTACAGCATTGGCCACACACAATAGTCACCCAGCTGACTGGATGGGGAATGCAGTACCCACCTGTGTGGGCAATTGCAGTAACTACAGGCCTGAGCCACAATGCAGACCATTGTCATGTGGCCTGATGCCATAGTATACCCATTATCTACCCTTGTACAGCCTGCTGGCATACAGTTGACCACCACACACCCATGTAGGCATGCACCCATGCATGTCAGAACTGGCACCCTGTGTGTTCGTGTGTGTGTGTGTTGTATTTTGCGTATGCCCACATCCACAATCACTACAACCCCCAGAGCATACTGCAGCATGCTGTCTGATGTCTGACATCTCCTCATACTCTTTGTCCATACAGCCTCCGTATGACCTGTGTGGTGCATGTGATACCTGCACATTGATGTGTTGTTGCAATCCCACTACTGATGATTTGCACTCCTGGCCTTGCCAAGTATGTCAGTGTGTGTGTGTCCCTGTGTGAGTATGCCTGTGTTGACACTGGCACCTGTTCATGCAGACAGGCATGTGTACAACACCTACCATTCATCTACTGTATCCCTGTTGTAGATGTCACTCACCCTCACATATATGTGCTGAGTGCTCCACATCAGGTAACCCATGTGGTGCATCCAATAACTGCATCGAACTGTGATAGCACTACATAGTTGTCTGGGGTTTGATACCCTGTGCTGGTAGGTGTGTGACACGAACATGCTTCAGCTTTACCTTCCCACCCCTCCCTGACATGTATCTGCCTCTGGCTGCCTCCCCCACTCCCTCTCTGGTGGATGTGGAGACCCACACCTGCCTTGCTTAGGCAGCAGCATGTGTATTTTAAGTGATGCAAGTAACGAGCTGATGGCCTCTGCGTGAATTGCAGCCCTCCCCTATCTGATAGCATGTGGAACAGCTGTGGTAACATTCACATAGCCAATTGTATGGAAACACACTCCAATACCTAGGAATATCATGGTGGTGTTGAGCCTTTGCAGTCATTGTGAGCAGGAACTAGATTTGATGTTTGGCAAACAGCATCCCAGATGGATTGGGGATTTACCTCTAACAACATACACTGTGGAAAGAGGGCAACCAACAGGAGGGGGATGTGCCTGACCTGACTACAGTCTGCAAGTGCTGCTATACTGTATTTGGAGTAATGTTGGTTTAACAGTGTTTGTCTGGATATGCCTGTCGTACATGTTGCCATACCTCCCATGTCAGTTCCATGTATATGAGGAATCCCCATCTGCAGGGTCATCTGCAGACTGGGCAGTGTTGCACCTATGGTTTCATGTGTTAGCCACAGTGCATCAATCTGTGGAATGCAGAAAGTAGTGTGAGGATTGCAGTCTGTAAATGGTGAAGGCCGTGACAGTTACTGACTTCATAACCTTCATAGGACATATGTTGCAACAAACCCTGTTACAATGGAAAATATATGAAGTTATCACAGCAACATGTCTATACTGGCCCTGTGTATGTGCTGTCAGCCACACCTCTGTCAACCTTTGTACATATGGCATGCATGAAGTGGTGCATATGTGCTGTACACCATAAATACTGTCATCATATCTGAAAAGAAGCCAGTGATATATCAAATTGCTACACATGTCATGTACAGTAGTGGTTATATTTCATGACATAAGCTGGACATTCTGTGGATGATTGTACAGTACTGAGGTCTGTGTAGTGATGGTGATGAATGTCGGCAGTGTGTGTATTGTTAATATGTACTTCAGCCTGTGTACAGACTGTGGTAGATGTCATTGTTCTAGCTCCCCTTCTCTCAGATGTTACATGCTGCCCCACTGTATGGTACTATTTTGCCAAACATGTTTGTAGGGCCATGCACACACATGCCCCATACCACAGACAGCCATCATAACAAACTGTGAAGCAGCCTAGTATATGTAGGGTCATTCTGTGAGTGGCACATATGAGGATGGTGTAGAACAGATAGTCCATATACTGTAAAATTATGCTAGCTTACCATATGTGGCTGTGTTCACATTGGTTGTGGTTATGCACTGTCACACAGGTATATCTAACCCTGTGCTGTGACATGGCTGTTGAGCCTGCTATATATGCAGGTACATGTGCATTACCCCATACGAGATGTAGGCCAGTGTTGAGCCAGTCTGCCTGTAGCCTGCACAGTGCATTGTTACATGCCTAGCAGCTTAGTGTACTTAACCAGTGGGATGTTATGTGCAGATACTTGCCAGATGTACTGCTGCTGGGCCTCCCTTAAATACCATATATGTCAGACATTAAGATGCTGTACAGATGTATGTCAATATCTAGTGGGTGGTATGTGTCCATGGCACCCCTGTACCAGCAGTCATTATGTGTCAGGCCAGACAGGAGTATGTGAATCCACTACCTACGATGCCAAATGTATATGAGTTGTTATGTTTTATACCCATCTATATGGCTGTCTACATCCATATTGTCAGGCCTGGTACACATGTGGTGCACTAAGGGATCATGTGTATACATCTGGACTGTACAGGGTATATGCAAAGTTCCACATATAGTGGCCAATATCTCTACTGCACTCCACAGGGGCATTACATGCTAGCAGCGGTACCTTACAATAATTTCCTTAGGATGTCTGTCAGTAGCCAATGGCACACATGTTATAAGCAGATGTCAGCGTCCACACACACCTTGTCTGTGAAGATAATCCCAGTGACAGTAGCAACAATCTAGTAATATACCTGCTATACATACCTGTCATCCCCTTGCACTATGACTTTGGGACAATAGGGGCTGGTGTACTGCTACACTCCATGTCCAGGACATGGTGGAAATATATGTACATATACTTATCCAGATATCCATATATATATATATATATATATATATATATATATATATATATATATATAATTACATATGTGTACTACATTGAATTACCACTGTCATAGCAACCACCCACTATAATTCCCTACAGCATGTGGGTGTGGTCCCTTTACATTTCCTGTGTGATGGGCATCTGTTCTATGTGTGGGAATCAGTGATACAGGCAGCAGGTAGCAATACCTCTTACAGGAGAACCTGCACACTCAGAGCAGACACATATTTGTAAGACGATCAGGAACTACAGGCAGACTGTGGGTAAAGTTGTGTAATGCTTTGCATAGTACTGGTTTTTCAGGGTGTGTGTGTGTGTGTGTGTGTGTGTGTGTGTGTGTGTGTGTGTGTGTGTGTGTGTGTGTGTGTGTGTGTGTGTGTGTGTGTGTGTGTGTGTGTGTGTGTGTGTGTGTGTGTACATACTAGTGTACCTTGGAATGCAGTCTATCTGCATAGCCCACTACTGTGGGCCTAACCACTTGCTGGACAGGAGTATTCCTATCATGTGTTGTCCGTCCACCACACAGGTCCTGTGTCAGATATTACAAATCCCTGACTAAGGGTATGTCGTAGACTATCCTGTAACACCAACACCTTGCTTAGTGTATGACAACAGTGTTCCACATATGTGTCTGTGTTCCAGCCTCTATCCCCATCTACATACCAAGCTTTGCACATATGTCATGCTTTTGGGGGTTGTTCTGTAGTGGGCTGTGAGTATATCACACTGCCATTGCTGCCATTAGTCCACTGCTGTTGTATCCCCCACACATACAGTGGGGCTGGGGCCATATATATGTGGGAGTCACCTACACATCACATGTGCGCCCTTATGCACTGCAGAGGCCAGTGTATGTACCTGTGGTATATGGGCTTTTATTATTGAGTCTAGGTGGGGAGCACCATAAATGACCTAGGCTGTTACAAAATGTGGGGGTATCAGGGGTGAGCTGCCACAAGGTATGTGGATGTACAGTACCGTATACTCCACCTATATTGACATTACTTATATGACTTGGGGTACTGCAAGCCTACTGCCTCCTGCCATACAGACTGTTCTGTGCATTATGCCTTGTTATGTACCGGGTACAACCCATTTGATCACAAACCGTCTTTACCTCCTACAGAGTTTGTACAGAGTGTAGACAGAGGCTGCTGAACTACACACCTGCAGTACATACTGTTGATTGTGTGGTACCCTGTGGCCCAGTCTGTCTGCACTATTGTACATTCTGAAGGGCTTGGCCTGGACAGCAACAGTTGTGAACCTTTCCAGACTACTGTATTAGCATAACTGTTTCACAGTTGCAGTACGTCATTTATATGGTTGTCAGTATTTGAGCAGCTATATGATATGTCTTATAGAACTGTTATAGTACACAATGAAAGGATTCCCATTTCTACAAACCTGTGTGTGGTGTCTTTCCTATGACCTTTCTATGGGTATATGTTGCAGGTAATGACTGACATAAGTATGTGTCGCCCATACAGTGTCCAGTTGTTCAGGTGTTAACTGTAGGCACAGTGGCTGTTCCATATTGTGTGCACCTCCTACATATGTATCACATGTGTATATACATATATATATATATATATATATATATATATATATATATATGTGTGTGTGTGTGTGTGTGTGTGTGTATATCTGTATCTGCATATATGTGTCTGTGTATCTATATCCTGGGGATGTTGATGGCTTCCACATATTACATATCCTATGGGAGGCAGACTGTACTAGGTAGTGTATTGCAGGGTGTATGTGTTTGGCTGTGGGGGATGCCTATTCGTACAAGACGTATAGTGTGTAGGGCCTCTCAACCCCATTAACGGTGCATGTGGACATAGGTGTATTTGTTAATCTGCAGTTGCTATCTACAGATGTATGGCCATATATACCTATATAGATATATTTATCTGCTAACAGATATATAAGTATATGTGCATAGATAGTGGTATATATGTATATAGAGTTAGTACAACATATATATTTATATATATATATGTATATCTATACATATATGGGTATGTTGTATCTGTTAAGGTTGCAATATAGTTACACATGCAGACATCTAGATGTTGGTATAAATTCTCTGTACTGTTGCATGACAGGACTGGCTGATATGTTTCTGAAACATTGAATATCTGGGTACCTGTCATGGCTTAGTGGTACATCACTTTGTCTAGGGTGTGCAGGGTCCTTGCAAGAGCTGTTTATTTTGTTGCTGGGCAGAACACAGCCAATTGGGTAGAGAGTGATTATGGCACCTTAAAGCAGTTGTAAGCAGGTTTGCATGGGTTTGCGCGGAGCTAAGCACTGCCTACACAAGTTAAGGAATTTAGAAGCTGAATGTATGAAAATGTAACCTGAAGATAGCAGTGCTTACCATTGCGCAAACCCTCTTACAACTGCTTTAAAGTGCCCTACTCACTCTGCATCCAATGGGCTGTGTTCTGCCCAGCAACAAAATAAACAGCTCCTGCAAGCCTCAAAACCAGGACCCTGCACACCATACACAAAGTGATTTACCACTAAGTCATGGCAGATATGCATAATCATGATGTTTTCACATGCATATCATCCAGCCCAGGTATACAACACTACAGGAAATGTATTCCGCCATGTAGATGCATTTGTGTGTGTGTGTGTGTGTATATATATATATATATATATATATATATATATATATATATATATATATATATATATATATATATATATATATATATATATATATATATATATATATATATTCATCTTTAAATGGATATAACATATCTATGTATGTAGATATAGGTATAAAAATATATACATATATATACATACACACACACACACACACACACACACACACACACACACACATATATATATATATATATATATATATATATATTTATAAGCCAATAAATACATATATACATATATATGCATACATCCATAGATATATATATGTATATATCCACATGCCCACATATATACAACTCTAGGAATGCATACATGTCAACATATATGTGGCTCACCTTTCAAAGAGAGAAATCCATGTGTCTGAAAGCTGGAAGGCCAAAAGTATGTTCTCAACATTGCACAATCTTGCAATACATGTATCGAATGTGCAATGAGTGGATGTCACTACGCATTCGCTCATTGCAGATTAGGCAATTTGGTTGCGGATGCCACTATAGTGGGGATGAAGAATAATTGCCTATCCCCACTGTAGTGCAAACTAGGAGTTAGTATATCACAGTAGGGGGGTTGTAGGGGCCCAGCTCCCTCCAGAGGGGGGTGCAGGGAGGCATGCTCCCCTAGCATTACGATATGTATTCCAACTTGCAGTTCGATAGTCAGCAAAGGTGCCTTTAGAACTGCAGTGTTTTTAACTGTGGTGCAGTAAGAAATGATGGGTTAGTCCTTTCGGTTTGCAGAAAGAGCCACTCGAAGGAATGATTGTCTCCTTCTCAAAGGTGAACACATACATACATCTATAGATGGAACTGGGAACGTAACCACAACATATATGTCCACATGCACCACTGATGGGTTTGAGAGACCCAAACAACATACATCTGGCATGAATAGGTATCCCCCCCCAGCCAAACACGTTTGGCCTGCAATACAATACCAACCTTAGAAACCAAACCACAAGTGACCAGAGTGGAGAAAACGCCACAAGAAACAAACACCCCACTCTGTGCAGTTGCCTCAAAAAAATCCACAGGCATGAAATGATCCAAAATATTGGTAAAAATACAGGTTTATTACTCCAGCCAGTCAAAGCAGTCAAATAGTTTAAAAACCATATAGAATAAATAAAACACAACTGTAGTGTATCCCACACAGTCAAGCGTTTCGTCCTGCTCTAGGACTTCTTCAGAACTGTGTTTGCTAAAACCCACTCCCTTTTTTATATTGACAATTAACTAATTAAAATTTGAATCATGTTAACCCTATAGAATCTATTAAAATATATATAGTAAATTTTAATGTTTCTGTGAATGGCAGCAGTGTTGTTTGCTAAACTAGGTTCTTCTCTATTACAAAATAGTAGTCCTATGTTTCAATTCAGGTTTTATAGATACATTGTCATTGATGCCTGGGGTTACCGTGGCATTAAGTCTCAATTGCCACTTCATTTCTGCCCTCTCCAAGTTGTTTTTCCAATTATCCCCTCTCGGATTACTACCAGTAACCTCCAGAATACCAAATAAGATAGACTGATTGGGATTGTTTTTAATGTGCCTGTATATAGCATTATTTTCATCATGTTTTCTCACAGTGTACAAATGCTCATAAATCCTCCTTCTAAAAGTTCTTTTGGTTTTACCTATGTAGAAATGTTGACATTCCTGACAAATAGCTATATATACCAGTCCTTTCGTAATACAAGACCCTGTTGCTAATTTTAGCAGATCCCATAAGCAGGACCCTACACTACAAGGGCAGTGCATGTTAACAGTACTCCATCCCACCTGTAGGATGTCAGGCTGGCATTACTAACATATCATGCAGTACAGTCAAGTGATGTGTCATGCTTGCATGATCCCCCTGGGCAGGTGCAGTAAGTAGCTGGGATCCGTCATACGATCCAATAGCCCTACACCTGACAATGGATTCACCAATGTTGGCAGGGATGACCACAAATCCACCATGTCAGCTGGGAACTACCACCCAGTAGCCTGATGACCCTGATCTGCAGCGACATGGAACATATCAACAATGAACCCATGGCCAGTGTCACTGATAATCTCAACACATGGGACCCCGCCAATTTTGGACTTGTGAAAGGCAGCGAATACAACCTGAACCTGGTATGCCTCCTTTACCCAATCATGACTGGTGTAGATGAGGGTTAGGAGGTGCACAATGCCTATGTAGATCATAGCAGGCTTTTGTACACCATCCCACATGTAGGAATGTGTGTAGTTGTTAATGGATCTACCTCCGTTCACAGAATATGTTTCCACCAGGATTGCTTGGCATATGCCAACATTCCAAAGGTGCCATTCCGTGGACATACAGTCCTTCACAGGTCATAGATGTGGCATTGCCCTCCTCCACACTGTTGAGGTGTGCAGCACTACTGGGGTTGCTATAACTCACTGAGTGTGGCTGTTGTGGACACAACTGCCATTTTTGCAGTTACTGTTGCATCTATCCCCCCACATAGCTGTCTGTAATACTGTACAGTGTATGTAATCAGGTTGTTAGTTGTTGTTTACACCATTCACAGTAGTTGAACACCTCACACCCACCTAAGGGTAGGGCTATGCCACCGGCATTGGCACAGACACATGTTACTTAGGTGAGGATCACAGTAGAGTGGGGAGAGGGACATACACCCTGCTGTTTGCATGTTCAATGCCATCCACATTGCAGACTGCATATACAGCACTGTGTGGTTTTGCCTATCCTGTCTTGGTGGGATTACAAATGCAACAGATGTGTTACCTGCACGGATACATACCTCCATGTGTACAGTCTTGTACCTGTACTGCATCCAAACCAAAGCCACTGTGTGTTGTACCCAGCCATGACATGTGTGCAACCCACTACACTTACTGGAGTCCACTGTAGAAGGCCTGCTGACACCACTACACCCATCAGCCATGAGGCACATGATCAAACACAACACAATCAGACTAGATACTGGTGACAACAATACAACATTGTTAATTACAGCTATGATGCATCATGGCTGCACAGCTATGCCTTCCAAGATATTAGCATTTCACTTTACTGCTGACAACATGCTACACATCATTCCATTGCTACACTGTTGTACAGTCACTTGCATGTACAGCACCATGATAGCCTGACCCTGCATTGATGTTACTGATGTCAGGGAGTAGCACAGGTATCATAATATGCACAGGGTGTGTTGTTGGTTTGCCAGAGGCCTAGGCTGAGCCATACAATTGACAATGTGTGTGTGTGTGTGTGGGGGGGGGGGGGGCTGAGTACTGTTATGGGCCACTGGTGATGTCATGTGTGCAGGTAGGAGGTTGCCCTAGGTTCATTGTTTATGCACGTGTGTCTGCATGCACACAGTTCCTCCATGTGGCTGCCCTATACAGGAAATTGTGAGACAGCTGCAGACTGTACCTGGCAGGGTTTGCAGTTCACTGTCTCCAGCCATGGACACAGGACCAGTGCCTGGTAGGTGTGCTACAGGCAGTATCAGGTACAAAGCCAGACCGAGTACTGTCCCTCGAGTTTGACAGATGTCCACTGGATTCAGGTTCCCTCCTGGGACTGGCCAGGGCCACGTGCACGTGTTCTGCTATGATGGTCTGTTTACAGCCCCCCACAGTGCTGGGGCTGGTACTGCCACTTCGGGAGCGGCTGTGACTGGTTGGACATCCACTGCGGCATCCAGCTGCTGGTGTTGCTGGCATACGTCCATGTGGCTATCGCAACCATCCCACCCTGTCCTGACACATGGACATGACATTGTGGATGAGATCCAGTGTCTCACCCCACCGTTTATCCATGACCCCGGTGTAATTACGGATGGCACCTGCTAAGTCACAGATGTTGTCAGTTACAGAGGTGTGATGAGCTCTCTGCGCCCTTAGACCCTGCCTGGTGTACCATTTCATTCATGCCTGTGTCTCCATGACAGTCTGGAACATGCGTGTGGTTGAAATAGATGTGGCACATCTGCAAGGGGAATGATGACCAGCAGTGCTCCGACGAGCACCCCTAAACATCTGCCTATGTGATACCCCTCCAGACATCTGGCTATGGCTGCTGTGTCCTGATACACGTGCCATAGATACCACACTGTCCTGGCCAATACCAACCATAGGCTGTCCCTCAGTTAAGGTCAATGGTGATGAGGCATGTAGAGGCAGTGTGACTCTATGCGTGGATGGGGTGGATACATGTGGGTTGTCAATTGGTGGCCCAGCAGCAGCCCCTGATGACCCTTCCTGTGCCTCAACACACCTATCCTCATGGTCACTGTCTGTATCAGTGACATCAGATTCCCTGCAGGGGGGGACCCATCCCCACCTCGCCACCTGTGAGGGGAAAACATGGAACAGACTTCAAGACCTGTACAACACCGCTAAACAGTACATCAGTACATACAGACACACACACACACACACACACACACACACACACACACACACACACACACACACACACACACACACACATGTGCAGACATGGCCACACACACAGACATACACACATGCATTCAACATACATGGCAACCCATACACTCCACCAGACAGCATCTACAGACAGCTCCCACACCCCATAACACACAATAGCAGGTGATGGTGCAGTACAGTATCACACACATACCTGTAATTACACACATGTCAGCATGCAGGGCATGTGGCGCTCAACAGCATGCAGTGCAGCTGTAGTCAATCCTCGTTACCAACATTATACATAGCTGTGATGCATGGCTTCTGTTTGTAGGTGATGACCTTCCCCTTGGAACTCACTGCACCCATGTCCACAGCATTGCTGTGCATCTGTTCAGCACCCTGGCAAATGTGCACCATACCTCATGGGTGTACACACCATTGCAGGATGTGTATCTCTGTGCCAGTTGTGTTTTCACTGCTGCTCACAGCCTCTGTGTGTTTCTGGACCACATGTGGACACGTGTTTAGTGAATGCTTGATGTCTATTCACATATGTCATCATCAGGGGTGCATGTATGAGTGATAGACTACCATTAGACCAACCATAGACACAATGTACTGTACCTATGGTGAGTGTAGAGACCATTATTGACCATGATTGAGCCCTGGCTGATGTTGCCTGTGGTACACATAGGTTCAAAGGTGAGTATTGGTCTATTGGTCCTGGGGCCTGCATAAGCCTAGCCACAGAGATTCTCAGCCATGCACCACCCACTAATGTTATTCCCTGTGCCCCTGTCAAGCTATGGCACAGACATACTACGCAGGGTGAATTCCCCATTTCCCAACCAATTGCCAAGTGTTTCTGTAAAGAGGCGAATGAGTAGCATTGCCTGACATGTATGGGTACTCCGTTCCAGAGTGTGGAGATTCCCCAGGACAGGGCCCTATCCCTGCAGTATGTTCTGTGTAATGTGTTGATGAGGTTTAGGACCCTTGAGCGTGTGTTAGCAGAGGGAGTGGGATGTCTTTATATGTAGCATGTTCAATTGCTCTGTGTATGACGCTGTGTATGTTGGGCAGATGTCAGCTGTGCCTGGGTAATGTGCACTGGAGTGTAGCCACAGTTGTCTGAGATGGACTGTGTATTGCATGTGTTTGAGGCTGGTAATCCCATTAGTGAGGTGTGTGCTGTGTCAGTGCACATGTACAGCATGCATTATGGGTAGGTGTTAGATATGTACATGGCCTACACCTTAGCTATGACATGCACAGTGAATTGCCAAGCATAACCTTAAACCATACTCACCGGCATCCGACTTCTGCCTTGCTGGCATCCCAGAGGTACCTACATTGAGATGGGATAGAGTTGATGTCAGTGACTACAGCTGTGGCATTGCTACAGGGTGGCTGCAATATTACAGTACAACAACAGCTAAAGTCCACAGTACTACAGATTATGCATTACTGCTTATCGGTACTACACAACAACATACCCCACATCTCACATATGCATGGTCTACTTGTACAGATACATACACTACAGTAGTCTACCGATATGCTCTGGAACCTTACCTGCATGCTCCGTGTCTGGTGTGTGTTTAGCACCCACCTCCATGACTGTATAAGTCTGTAGCTCTTGCGGGCAGGCAGGTGCTACCAGGCTCATGAACAGCTCCTTCACTCTGGTGAGGGGGGGATGTATGTTATGCCCCCCCGTTGCAAGGTGGTCACCCTGCACGGCAGCGGCACGGTGACGTACTTAGCGGAGCAGATCACTATAATGGTTCCGGACCTGCTCATAAGTACGGCTGTGCATCCCCACCTCATTCACCCTGCAGACCACATCAGTCCACATGGCTGTTCTCTCCTGCTGGTCCTGGCTTGTCCGTGAGAACACAGCTGGTAGTTGTGGATGATGCTGGTAATTATAATCTCCTCAGCGGCACTGTAGGCAGGATTCCATAGGTGTGCCATATTCCCCGAAAGACATAATGATAGAAATATGTCTGAACAACTCATATGTCAAGTTTATCATAATACAATACACATATCAGTCTCCCGCCACCATATCAGCTCCAACATAATGTTCACACTACGCTAGTGGTATGTGTCTGGTATGTGTACCATTGGGTCATATATTGTATTGTACAACACTTTCTGCTATGTCTTTATAGACATGCTCCCTGTGGGGACACTACAGTTACTGGGCTGTTACATGGTACTTCACCTGCATGCCATTGTCACTGCCACTATGTTTCCACATATGCATGTGGTAGGCCTGCTATGTGATTGCTACACATTTGCCATTCTGTGATATTAAGAATATCTATGCATGCTGTTGGACATGTTCTGGGATTGTGTGGACTATTACAGCCCACAAATGTCCCATGACAGTTACACACCAGTATGTGTAGGGGTTATTTTCCAGCAGGAACACCACTCCAACCTAATGTGCACATATTACCAGTCCACATCACATTCGTGACCCACCATGGAACCTCATTATCTACTGTTCCATCACTACCTTCATGTGGAACCACCTCAGGGGATGGTGCCCCCCCATGGAGCACACACAGACATGTGTCTGTCACCCAATTAGGTCGAGGGCATTGTGCATAGGGAGCTCCACAGAGACATGGGGTATGTGCTACATCACCTGAAGGCATGCAGTACATATACACAAGGTTCAACATGCATGTCCCTCCTGCCCAGCGCACAGCCCAGACACGTTTATGTCCATATAGATGCTGTCATGACTGTCCATGGGTGGGCACCATGTTCCCTTTGTTCCCATGTGGGGGCCCAATGTCCTCCACATTCCAAATGTAACTACCCATCCACAGTGTTTAACCACCACATGTGTCATATACCAGCCCTGTATGCTGTCTTGTTTGTCACCCAACCAGACCTACATACCAATATGTGCCTAATACCCTTCACCAACATATATAGCCCACCATCTCATACACTTGCAATGTGTTCCCAACATGGGTTACACACCACACTCCACACTCTATCTTGCAGCCATGTATTGGTGTGTAGGTATGTTGTGTATTGATGTGTGATGTTCTCTCACACATGTCATGGCAGGGATATATCTATATAGACATACACACACACACACACACACACATATATGTATATATATATATATATATATATATATATATATATATATATATATATATATATATATATATGTATATCTATCTGTATACACACACACACACACACACACACACACACACACACACATATATATATATATATATATATATATATATATATATATATATATACATATATACATATGTGCATTTATGTGTAGATATTTTGTGTTGTTTATATATCTATATAAATGTATAACTGTCCAAGGATCTGTACACATACACAGCTGTGAATATGTATCACACATATATATATCTGTATGTGGGGTGCATACGAACATCTGGACCACACTCATGTACCCTCTTTACTTCACAGCGGAACTGTTCTGCCTTGCTGCAACACAGACAGGTGTCACATGTGAACACAGACTAACATTGGGGGGTATATATGGTGACACACTTTAGATAAGCATATTATACTGCTAAGGCAGTTGGGCATGCTATGCTATACTTTAACTTGTCTGTCCTGCAGATGGTGTGGTCTCTCATTCATATGTCTATCATGGCAGTATTAATACTCCCACCAGCCTTTGGCCTCAGTAATTTACAGAACACAGATATCATGGGTCACATCTTTGCCATTCACTGCTGGTCTGCACATTTGACAGGTATGTCCCACTGCCCACAGGGACTGACAACACTGTCCAGTGCAGTTGTTGAGTACAGCATCATTACAGGAACAAGTACTGATGGCACATATACATCCTTTCACAACATACATTCTATTATTCTATGCATTATACTACATGCCAGTAAATGCATATCTGTTTCACATACCTGTTATGTTGTTTCCGCTGTAACACAACCCTGAGCTTTGTGAATCTTCTTGAAGGTTTTTTTTTCTTCCTCTCTATCTCTCTCTCTCTCTCTCTCTCTCATTCTCTCCAGTATAGTGATTGAGCTAGTTTGAATGGATTGCAGCATGCTTTTATTGGTATTGCACATGATGAGGTGGTGGCCTCTGCACCAGTTACTGTCCACCAGTTGCTAATTGCATGCAGCCTGCTGTGTAGTACTTCAGATAACCACTGTCATGGCACCCCTGTACTTTAAATTGCTGCCTTCTGTGGGTGTTGTCCCTTCACCTTTACAGTATGGATGACATCCTTCCTGTGTGTGGACATCAGTGTTACAGACAGCAGGTAGCAATACCTCTTACAGCAGAACCTGCAGACACAGGCCAAATCCACATTTGGGTAAGTTTCCAGACCTACAGACAGCATGAGTAGTGTTGTTGTGTGCAATGTATCTTGCTGTTCTTACAGGGTTTCTGTGTACATGGTACTAATTCATGGAATGTTGTCTGTCTGCATAGCTCTCAACTGTGGGCCTATCCATATGATACCAGGGGTAATTGGCTGTTAGGTTTTGTCTGTACACCACACAGGTATTGTCCCAGATATATCTGTGGCATTCTGTGTTGAGTGCTATCAGTACATGGCTACATCCATTTGTATTTCAATGTGATGTCCCTGCATAAGGGTATGCTGCAATGAATCCTATAACACCAGCAATTTCCAGGGTGTGTAACAGCAATAATGCAACTATGGCCCTATGTTCTTGCCTCTGTCCTCCACATATATGCCAGTCTTTGTCCTGCTGTGATACAGGAAGAGTTGTTAGGTAATGGCATATCATTATTTACTGCTAGCATTACTGCTATCATCCCAGTCATGTCATGGACTCCCACCCCAACTGTTGGACCAAGTCCATATATATGGGGGCAACAGCTGGAGAACACATATGTGCCCTTGTACATTCCAGAGGTAAGTGTGTGGTACACAGTGGCCCTTGTCCTTGTACAGCCTTTTATGGGGGTGCGGGGGTTCTATGCCATTAACCTAGGCTATGGCACCTTTTCAGTGATATAACTGTTAAGACGAAGGTCATTCCATGTGATAGTGAGATATTAGGTTAAGCAATGTTGTGTACACGATACTGTGACATTAACACAAGTGCTACTTTTCCGCCTATGGCTTGACTACAGGGTGTAATTGGAGGCTGCTGAATTACATCTGTAATTGTTGATTGTTATGTATCCTGAAGGCAAATCCTGTTTCTGCTGTTGTACTAATTGAATAACTTGGCCTGGACAGCATAGTATGGTATATATACACATTGCTTGCATCTGCTGTTTTGTGTGGGCCTTGCATTCATGACGGATTACATATTTCAAACTTTATGTGGTGTCAGTACTGGCATACATTATTGTATAGTACACAAATAAAGGTTATCTGTGTATGAATACCTGTGTGTCATGTCATGTCCTTTGAATTGTGGGTGGGTATATGTTAAATGTCAGTATTCTCATTTGTGGGAATGGTTGCCACACTACACATTTCACAGGTGCCAGATGAAGGGCTTGTGGCTGAGGAATATACTTTGCACCCAGTACTTCCACACTACCTCTACATATGTATGGCTACTGATAGCTTTTGTGTGTATATGTGTATGTATCTATATATATCTCATATGGCTATATATATATATATATATATATATATATATATATATATATATATATATATATATATATATATATAAATATATATATATATATATATATATATATATATATATATATATATATATATATATATATATATATGTTGTTGTGACGTTCGGCTTTTCCTGGTTAGGGGTTGCCACAGCGTAACTCCGGTCCGCTAATGATTGGCAGTTGATTTTTACGTACTGAGTTGCCAGCCCTGATGCACAATCTTCAACGAAGGTACACCCATTCACACATGTCTCCACGCAGAAGACGCTCTAACAGAGAGTCGAACCAGGCAGCGTTTTACTGTGAGGTGACAACGCTACCGCAGCACCACCACCGCGGATCTCATATATATATATATATATATATATATATATGTGTATATATATATATATATATATATATATATATATATATATATATATATATATATATACATACATATGAACATATGTATGTATCTATATACAATTGCTGTTATATGATTATTTGTGAGTCATACATTAATATATATATCTACATATAGCTGTCTCTCTGTCTACATTTACAGATATATATCTGTCCATATGTCCATGCATGTTCAGTTCATATTTAGGCCTGCTCCTCATTCACTTGGCAATTGTCATGGATGATCGCAGCATTGAAGTCAGTAACTAGTGGCAACACTTTTGTGTTTCAGACTTCATCTCCTTCTACATATGTGTTCTAATACATACAACTGTGTAACTAGCAACATTTTAAGTGTATTAGAGATTTAGTTGACATATATCCCTCTTTGTACCCACAGTGTGGCATACTTTGTCCAGACTTCTTGCATTAACAAGTTATAGGTTCATAGGTTCATAGGTAGGTACTAGGCTATCTGCCCGAGGGCATTTATAAGCCTAGCCAGAGTGTGTCGGCTTTCGCCGCCCCATTGATTAATTAACTGAGCATCTGGCAAGTAGAGCCAATGAAGTGATCCCAGGGGTGTATTTTCTGTTACCCATCCACTCGTCAAGGTTTCTCTTGAAGAGTGTTAGTGAGGGGCTCTGCCTAGTGTAGATAGGAATTTTGTTCCAAAGCATGGAGAGTCTCTGTGACAGGAATCTATCGCTCCAGCATGTTCTATTTATTGTTGTGGAGAGGTTTAGCTCACTAGAGCACATGACTCGCAGTGACTTGGATTTCTTTAGGTGGAGCATGTCCATCAATTCTGAGTTGGACATGGCTTTGTAAGTCAGGCAGAGATCACCTTTGAGTAAGTGATATGCCACTGAGTACAGCTGGAGTTTTTTCAGTTGGGCTGCATAGGACATATGTTTGAGGCCAGTAATCCTCTTAGTGAGGTGCTTTTGTGGTCTTTCAAGCTGTTGGAAGAGTCTTGTGAGGTACATCCCAAATGGGGCATTGTACTCTATGATTGGTCTGATGAGTGACGAGTAGAGGGGCACTATAACATCTTTTTTTCTAGATGCGAACCCTTTAGTAATTAGATGGGCCAAATAGAAGGATTTCCTAAGTACTTTGGCAATATGATTATGAAAGGAGATAACTATCTACCTGGGACCCCAGATCTCTTATTACCTCTTCTGTATTAAGGGGGCTGCCACCTATGTGGTAATTCGTGGGTGTTTTGTTTTTCCCAAATGGGATGACTATGCATTTTTTGGCATTTAGCTTGAGGCCATGACTTTGACACCAGGTGTCCATCTCAGTAAGGCCTTTTTGGAGGATGGCCATGTCAGCCGGAGAGTCAATTGTGGCTCCCAGTTTGCAGTCATCGGCAAAATTAGTTAGCCATAGTCCTCCTGTGTTTGCCTGTACTTCTGAAAAGTATGTGCTGAACAGTAGGGGCTGCAGGACCGAGTCTTGCGGGACACCGCTTGTTTTTTATTTATTTATTTATCATTTGTTGACCAGGAAAGTCCGACTAGGTTCCACAGAACCTGTTTTCAGTGGAGGCCCAGGGAGAAATGCTCCAGATGCATGTCTTTGGAATGGACTTGTGACTGGTTTAGAATTGGACCTATACTTATATAGTGTGATAATAATACATTTCCTGTACTGTTGACTGATTGTGCTGCATGATATGTTTGTGAAAACTTCAGGTTATGTATATCTGCCATGGGTTAGTGGTAAATCACTTTGTTATGGAGTGCAGGGTCCTTGGAGAAGCAGTTTATTTTGTTGCTGGGCAGAGCAAAGGACAGTGGCTACAGAGTGATTAAGGCACTTTTAAGCAGCTGTAAGCAGGTTTGCACGAGTTTGCACGACGGTAAGCACTGCCAAACTCCGCTTATGTTTTCTTACAGTTAGCTTTGAATTTCTCAACCTGTATAGGTATAGCTTACCCCCATGCAAACCTGCTTACCGCTGCTTAACAGCACTTACTGCCTCTTACCCCCGCACTAATTCCTTTAAAAGAAAAGAAAAAGGGGTTGATAGGACAGTGGTGAAACACGGTGCACAAAGAGGGAAAGACAGTAAGAAAAACAGCTAGGCATGTGCAGGAAGGGTATAGGAAAGGTCCATAGCTGCCCATTTCTTCTACAGCAACAGCTGTGCATATACAGTATATTTGCAGGTACATTTGGACCCTCAAACCCCTGGGAGTGGAGTAAGGACAACATATACTCATTGTGATGCCAATTAGACCATATTACGTGTGTCCAGTGGACACGTGTGCGAAATGGACAGCTTTGTATGGGGCGGGATTTTTTTTTGTGGGAACAGATTGCCTGTTTTTTTTTTTTAGGTGAGAGTGGGATGTTGGGGAGGGGTAGTAGGTATATGTGGGGAGGTAGGTTGGGTAGGTTAACATATAAGACACACAAGATGCATACAGGGCTGGTATATGACATGTGGGGGGTAAAAACCTTGGACGGGGAGGGGTGTTTGGAAATCGCAAGCCCTTGAACCCCCAACTGGAAACAGTGGGACTGAGGTCGCCACCCATGGGCATTCACCACTGCACTTTCATGGCCCTGAAGATGGCTGTGCTGGGGGCTGTGTAGGAGGGGCAGGCTCACCCTCTAATAGTGCCACTTGGCCTTCAAGTTGGTGTAGCCACTCTCAATACTCCAGATCGAGCTCCTTATGCACCACGGCCTGGTCCTGTTGACGGGTGACAGGTTCCCCTCAGCGCTCGCTCCGAGGGGGGGCAAGCCCCATCCCCTGCAGTGGTTCCACCCAAAGGTGGCACAGGGCCCACGGAGGAGGAGGTCCCAGGCTGGTCCCCAGATGTGCTGGTGCCCGGTGCCATTGCCAGCTGAGGTGGGACAGGTGGGTCCTCTGGGACTGGCCTTCCCGTACAAGCTATGTTGTCACAGGTTTATGACAGATATGGGTTAGTAACAGTCAACAGCATTCAGGATTAGTTATAACAGCATGCATAGGTATTCCCAGTAACCCAACTCATCAGATTTAACACAGTTGCAGAACAAGCAGAACACATGCATATATGGAACAACAGTGGCCATTATAGGAGCATGCAGGTTTCATTGATGGCAACAGGCCACCAATATGGGTGTATTTTCACATGGCACATACATAGACACAAATGCGAATATTTATAAACCATTAGGACATATGTCCCAACAAAAGTGTGGAGTGTACACATACCAGTTGAGGAGTGTCATTGGGTTATTATGCACATATGGTTTGGGTGAGAGAGAGAGTTCAATTAACAACTAATATATCCTTGTAGTTTTCACAACATTCTTAGCCACTGCAGTGGTCTTTCCCTTACATGTATTATTGCACTACACAATGGCCTTATATTGTACACTGGTATGTTTATAAATTATTATATATGTGACCTATGTCTTACATACAGGCATGACAGGCTGCAGGTGTTAATGCAACATATGTTGAGAATTGCTGTCATACACTTTGGCTGAGGTGCTAGAATGACAGGTTTGTTTCCATATACATTCTCTGACTATGTACATGTTTGAATATCAGTTATATGTCATTGATAGCTGCCTACAATTCTTGAAACATCACACTGGATTTTCAGGGGAACAGGGTACCAAGCTGGTGATATGGGCCATTTATCTGGACATGCTGGACAGACTGGAACAGTTGCATGGTATGAATTTGCATACAGCTTGCATTTTGAACATTCTAGCAAATTCTTTACTGTTGTTGGGTGTAAGTATGCATACAGCTTTCTATCTGAACATTGTATCAAAATCTGTACAGTTGTGGGGTATGATTATGCATACAACTTAGTAGCACTCCCAGGATTCAAACCCCTGCTGTGTGTGACAAAATATTATAGCTAACATCACAGTGCACTGTGTTATCAGGGAGTTGATGTAAAGCTTTCAACTGCTTTCTATCTAAGTCTCCCTAACTTGTACAATATAACTGACCTCTTGGCAATTCCAACATTGTTATGCGGAACTTCATGCCCATTTTATCTGCATACCATGGTGTAGGTGACACTGCTTAAGATACAGCATTACTATTTATAGTATGGAACAGATCACCAACATATGAGAGAAGAGTAAACAGAAGCACTCCAGGGGTTATACCTTTATTCACAAACTATTACACATGTATTTCTACTGGCACAACACTTTCTAAGGCTCTTATATTTATTTGTTATGACAGTACATACAGACTGATTACTAACCTGCCTCGTGACACAGCCTTTGCAACCTAGCATCATGGGCTTGCTGGTTCGCAGCCCACTCATCTGCAGCTGTCAGAGAAATGTAGTGATATTTAGCCATATCTGTCCATAGTATACACAAGCTAAGCAATTATTTACTACTTAGTAGAATGAGTACTTACTCAGTCCTGGGGCATTGGACATCTGCTGAGACCCCCTGGATCCACTGTCACAGTACATCCCCCCCTCCACTGTTTCAGGTCAGCATGGTGGTCCCTGACCTGCTCACCAGTCCAGGGATACCTGTGGCACTGGTGAGGTCACGGGCAAGACTGTACCAGGCCTCCGTTTTATACTGCAAGCCCTGGTACTGCCCCTGCAGTAGTCTCTGATCATGGTGTTTTACCAGGATGCCCCAGCACTGTGCTCTAAATCAATTCCCTTCACCCACACCAGCCATTCTACCTGCGGTAGGAAGCTGCAAACAGTTATGGGTACTATTTCCACCTGTGGGGTTTAAATATGGCCATTTTCCTGCACTTCCCCAGAATTGGCCAGTTTGGAAAAGGCTAAGCTATGGGCAGACCTGCTTACATGAGGTTGGCACCGCTTAAAAAGGTATACTTATAGAGTACACTACTTAAAGAGGCCTTGTTGCTGTAGCATAGACCAGATTCAGGCCTGATGAATCTAGCTTTGTTTGTATAACTTGGGCACTGATCCAGGCCATCATTTTTTTGGAGAAGGTTCCGCTGCACCCTAGTAGCAGGAGTGTGCAGTTAGAACTTGTCTGATTGAAGACTGCTGAAACAGGGCTCAGTTTTCAGCTTTTTTTCTGGTTAATTGGGTAACTTGATTAAATCCGTTTGTTCGTTTTCTATTTATATATGTATATATATATATATATATATATATATATATATATATATATATATATATATATATATATATATATATATATATAAATTGCACTTTATTTATTTGCTTTTACTGGATTTGTGTTTCTTCCTACTTTATTACTAGGGGCATTGACTACAACTCTGATCTGCAATATATAACAGTCAATAAGTATCCTTTTCTGTGCATTTAAAGTGTTTTTTTGATTGTATCTGCTTTATTTTCTGAAATAAAAACAAACACCCCCCAAAAAATATATAATTGTTTCCCACCTTTCTAAGCTAGTATAGTCCAGTTTTCAGGTTAGTGCTGAATTCAGGGCTGTGTTTCAAATCTCTGTGTTTGCCCATACCTTACCTGGATAGAAGGAAGTTTCTCTGTTCCACCTGTGAGAGAGGGGAGATTTAAGCAGCCTATCTGTCCCTGGAGGAGTGGTTTCAGCCCAGAAATTAGTAGTCTATTGGCCATTTTGGGCCAGTTTTTATCTCTTTCATTTCCCTGCTATAAATACTGAATTTGCCCGGTTTTGCATGCCAGGCAGCACCGGTTAACTAGGGTAAAATTATTCCCAGCTCCATAAAGTCTCCTCTTCAAGTTTTCCCTTGGAACTACACAAACTTTCAACTTAAGCACTCAAGCCATTCATTTCTCAGCCCGGCACTTGCTCAAAACTTATAGCAAGCACTTATAAACCCTAGCACTAGACCCTCCTGTACTGTACAGAAGGACAAGGCTCTCTATTCGACCTTACCAGCTATCCAGTAAAACAGCTCACTGTACCTATCCAGGCATGTCCAAAGGGCAGTTTCAGGTGTACTCTCCAATCCAACTGGTGAATCTGGGCATTTTCAGGCAATGTTACACATACCTCATGTACACAGACAACCCCCTCCTCCTACCACCAAACACTAATACATGTGAGAGATGCAATTATACAGCCAAACTGGAAGCTAAGCTCTCTCAACCCAAGGCTGGATCAGACAGTCAGGAGGAGAAGGGAAATACTTGCATCACACCACCAGTCTCACATAGACCCATTAAACCAGCACCAGCAAAAAACACACATAAATACATGAAAACATACTCGGAGGCTCTAAATAAAAATCTTCTAAGCCAAAAGAGACCTCCAAAGCAAACAACCAAGCAACCTCCACCCCCCCAACACAAACCATGAAACACATACTTCACAAAACCAGCATGCCATGCAATCACAGCCCTTAAGGCAAAATAACATACCCAACATACTAGTAGTAGGTGACTCTATAGTCAGGCACACTGATGTCCCAGGCTGAATAAGGAGAAGGTTACTGTTAGCTGTCTGTTGGGTGCCAGGATCCACCACATAACACAAGCACTCCGGTCACTCCAGAACAAGTACAAATATGACTCTGTCATTGTCCATGTTGGTGTGAATGATCTGAGCCGTACCTTCCTGGACTACATGAAAAGAGACATGGAAGAGCTCTCTGATCACATAGCCCAGGCTGGTATGATCCTGACCCTGAGTAGCATCCTGCCCTCACCAAGAATGATACCATGGTATAAAGAAAAAAAATTTCGATTTCAACAATTGGCTAAGTTTCTGGCGTCATTCAAAGGGGATCCAATGTCTGTCCACCTGGGATGACATTCTCGACAAGCCACGCTGCTTCTCTAGAGATGGCTTGCACCTGTCACCCTTAGGCTTTTAAATACTGGCCAAGGCTCTTGCCACCCCCATATTGTCTTTTTTAGGCAAGGCTCAAAAGACAAACCCACCGCCGTAAATAGCACAAGTAACAAAAAACTGTGGGTAATGCTACTGGATGCCAGAAGTCTAAAACCTCAAAATGCATGCACTCAAGGCACTCCTCAGTATGGAGAAAATTGATATATGTGCAGTAACAGAAACCTGGTTTAAGGCTCCAGAGAGCACCCCAGCACTACCAGGCTACAACTCATACCATACATTTCTGCCACAGAACCCAAACCAAAATACAAAAGGAGGGGGTGTATCCATATTCATTAAGGATACTCACACCAATAGGTTAGTGGCACAGCACGATGCTTCAGAGATCATCCACGTGCAACTAACAATGGGCAAAACTGCAATTCAAATTGTAGCTTGCTACAGATCACCCACCATGTCCCAGGACCCCCATTCCATGTTTCTGGAAACACTGGGAAACATAAAGGTCCTACCAAACACCCTAATATTGGGTGATTTCAATTACCCAAGCATTAACTGGGAGAACTACTCAAGTACTAACTCCCTTGCCCAACATTTCCTAGAATTCATAAACTCAAATGCCCTGGTTCAACTGGTCAACACTCCCACCAGAGGTGACAACATATTGGACCTGGTGATCACCAACATGGGCGACCGGTGATCCACACCAGAGGTCAACCCCTCACTAGTTAGATCTGACCATAAACAAATCACTTTGGATATCCACATTCTGCCCCCACCCCCGGACAAGGAAACCACTGTGAAAAACTTTTCAAAAACAAACTTCACATTGCTTAAAACTGAGATGGAAAGTTTCAAAGCCCCCATGCTAAAGCATAACGCTGTCCAAGCTGCAAAATCCTTTACTAATGCATTCTACGGGCACCTACAAGAATTCATGGATTGTGCCATCCCAAGCAAAACCAAGACTCACTCCTCCAAAAAAAGGAAACCAGTCAGGTGGACTCCTGCCATAAACAAGCTATACAATAGAAGGAGGAAACTAGTACAGAAATGAGTAAAATTCCAAGAAGGGAAGACATCCCTGATCATTATCAGCAAGAAACTACGATCCTTCATAAAATCATCCAAGGCGCACTTTGAAAGAAAAATTGCCAAGGACTCCAAAGATAACCACAAGGCATTCTTTAGTAATGTCAAGAATCTAAGTGGCAATGTTCATATCTGCTCGGAGTTAGTGCAGAATGGCACAAAATACACTGAACTGACCAATATCGCCAACATCCTGGCAGACAGGTTCAGCGCAAACTTCACCTGGTCTCACCCCCAAAAGGGCCCATAACCATACCAGAAGAATGTAGAGTCCCTGAAATCACAGACAGGTTAAAACAGCCCTCTCCAAAGCCAAAAATGCAGCATCAATGGGACCGGACGTGTTCCAGTCTGCGTCCTACACAAGCTCAAAGACTAACTAAACCCTCACCTAAACACACTGTTCAAACTCAGCCTCTCCACAGGGTATGTAACCATAGAGTGGTGCACAGCAATGGTTATTCTGCTCCACAAAGGTGAAGCTACAACAGACCAGGGGAACTATTGCCCTATAAGCCTGACTAGCTTGGTCTGCAAGGCTATGGAGAGCATCATCATGGAACTCATTAACAGAGACATTGGGAACCTCCAAATACTGGACCCTACCCATGGCCTCAAGCTAAATGCCAAAAAGTGCATAGTCATCCCCTTTGGAAAAAACAAAGTACCCATGAACTACCACATATGTGGTAGTCCCCTAAATACAGAAAATGTAATAAGGGATCTAGGGATCCAAGTAGATAGTAATCTCTCCTTTGATAATTATATTGCTAAGGTGGTTAGAAAATCCTTCTATGTGGCCCACCTAATCGCAAAAGGTTCTCATCTAGAAAAAAATATGTTGTTGTGCCCCTCTACTCATCACTCATCAGACTCTGCATAGAGTACAATGCCTCATTTGGGATGTACCTTACAAGACACCTGCAACAGCTGGAAAGACCACAGAAGTACCTCACCAAGAGGATCACTGGCCTCAAACAGATGCCCTATGCAGCTCGACTGAAGAAACTCCAGCTGTACTCAGTTGCATACCGCCCACTCAGTGATGATCTCTGCCAGACATACAAAGCCATGTCCAACTCAGAATTGATGGACATGCTCCACCTAAAGAAAACCTTATCCCCTCGAGCCGCACACTCTAGGGATCTAAACCTCACCACAACAATAAATAGGACGTGCTGGAGGGATAGATTCCTGTCCCAGAGACTTCCCATGCTTTGGAACAAGATTCCAATCTACATTAGGCAGAGCTCCTCACTAACACTCTTCAAAAGAAACCTTGACAAGTGGATGGGAAACAGAAAGTTTATCCTGGGGATCACTTCAGTGGCTCTTCTGGACAGAGGCACAGGGAAATAATCTAAGGGGGCGTCGAAAGCCAACACATTCTGGCTAGGCTTATAAATGCATTCAGGCAGATAGCCTAGTACCTACCTATGAACCTATGAACCTATACCACTAGGCAGTTTGAAATGGCTCCCCTACACATTGCTTACACTTACTAACTTGAGCTGTGCTGTGGTTAGCATTGCTTAATAGTTAATTAGCACTATATTTGCCATTTGGCAATGATTTATTCTTCATTACAGGTTATATATGTGTCTGGTATCCGTGATTCATGTGTACATACACTGTATGGGAATATGGGGGCTTCTACACTTTATTGCAATAACACCTCAAATCTATGCTTACTGCAGTACTCCAGTTCACATATTTATGTTATGTAGCAGGTTATCCTACATCACACTGTACATAGATTCAGTTCACATGTTTGGTTTGATTTTCCTGTGGTGAGCATTAGTTTGCTGATACTTCATTCATATCAATTGCTATGATGGCTTAGTGGTTAACTACTATGACTGGAGTGTACAGTGTCCTAAGTTTGAGCCTTTCAGAGGCAGTTTATTTTGTTGTTGGGCAGAACATGGGCTGTTGGATCCAGAGTGATTAAGGAACTTTAAAGTAGATGTAAGCAGGTATGCATTGGTTTGCGTGACGGTAAGCACTGCTAACCTCTGGTTACAGTTTCTTACACTCAGTTAGCTTCTACTTTGCTTAATCTGTGTGGGCAATGCTTACCCCCACGCAATCACACTTAGACATGCTTACTACTGGTTATTTGCGCTTAAACCTGCTTACTAGTGCCTTATTCATTATGACACTAACACTTCACATGTGCATTTCATGCAGTACTTCAATTCAAATTTAATTGTTATTATGTAGGTTATACGGCAACAAAATGTAAATATATGTTCATATACAGTTTTTACATGGAAAATGATTTGTGCTGCAGTGGGACTTGAACCCAGAATGCCTGCTCATTAGGTGGATGCTCTAACCACTACACTATTGCTGTGCTGCTTCATTTGCATATATATTCCTTGTTATCTTCTTCAGCCTTTTCAGCTACATTAACCATAGCTAATCGATGGGCAAACACGCGCACCTATGGTTAGCTGTACTCAGGGTTTTAAAAAATAAATAAATACAAGGGTTTCTTTATTTTATTTCAATGTACTGTTGCTGGAACACATGGGGACTGTTGGTAGAGATATGTGGACACCTATGAGTGGTTTTGCTCATTTATTTACACTTTCTTCTGTTCTATTTTGCAGGGGCATGTTTATTCTGAGAACTCTGCTCTCAGACACCCCCTTTGCACTCGTCCACTCTCAGTGTAGGATTTGGAGCTCAGGCAGCATGCCTTCATTAATATGGATGGCGTGCTGCCTTCCTCTTAAACTGCTGCTTACATGCAGGACAAGTTTAATCCTGCACGACAGATTAGTAAATCTGGGGGCATGCTTCCAAGGGAAGCAGGATGAGAAAGATCTGTGCTGGTGAGCTTAATGAGTTGAAAGATGGACATTGTGTGACAATAGGCTACAGTAACACATTCAAGTTTTGTAATGTTTTCATTATAATGCACACATCCGAATCGGAATGCAACATTTTATGGCTGTGTTTTCAAACAAATCAACACATTTTTTTCCCTTAGTATTCTTGATTAATTAAAGCATTTCAGCAGATGATGACAACTTTTATTTCCTGACAGAAGCCACTGAGGAAAAAGGTCATTGCAGTGTAAGTTTCTACTTTGTGGAGATATGAATTGCATTGTCCGGTTCCCTCATTTAACAATTATTGTACAATACTAGGTTTTGAACTTTTTTGCATTGCATATTTCATCTACTGACCTGAAATGTCAGATAAACTAGTATCCTAAAGC
Organism: Protopterus annectens; assembly: GCF_019279795.1. NCBI lineage: Eukaryota > Metazoa > Chordata > Ceratodontiformes > Protopteridae > Protopterus > Protopterus annectens. Next base: position 512,913,993 of record NC_056732.1, read on the forward strand.
ATAAGTTTTGACAAATACATGCATAGGATCATAGGCTCGTGGGATCATAGGATCATAGGACGTTACTAGGCTATTGGCTCTGAGGCCCTTACAAGCCTAGCCAAGAATTTAGCCTATGTTCTTACAAGTCAGCACCAAATGCTCCTGTCCAGCAGGGCCACAGGTGGAATCCCAGGGGGTGTATTTTGTGTTCCACATCCAGTTATCCAGGTCGCACTTAGAAAGGGATAATGAGGTACTTTGCTTGATGTGGAGAGGGAGTGTATTCCACAGAAGGGGGAGTCACTGAGGCACACATCTGACCTGCAAACAAGTCCTATTGATGTCACAGACTAGGTTGAGGTTGCACGTGTCGGTTAGTCGAATGGAGCTAGACTTGCGGATATGCAGCAGTACCATCAAGGCACGGTCTAAGATTGTTTTGTATGCCAGACAGAGGTCACCTCTGAGAAGACTGTATCAGACTGAGTACATGGACTGGGCTTTTAGCCTATCTGCATACGCTAGATGTTTGATGCCCTGGATTCTCTTGGTGAGGAAACTCTGTGGTCTCTCCAGCTGCTGCATGTGCTTTGTGAGGTACATGCTGAAATGGGCATTGTACTCAATAATGGGTCTTATAAGGGAAGAATGCAGGGATGCTATGACCACCTTGTCTCTGGATGAGATACCCTTCCTAATGAGGTGGGCCATGCAAAAAGCTTTCTGTACAGTGGAGGCCATATGGTGGTCAAATGTCAGGTTACTAGCAACCTGGGTGCCCAAGCCCCTCGTGACTGATTGTGTGCTTAGGACCTTGTTATTATTGTGATAATTTATGGGGATGTCACTCTCCCCAAAAGGGATGATGATGCATTTTTTTAATTCAGTTTGAGGCCATATTTGTGGCACCAGTCATTTGTTGGGTGAGACCCTCATGGAAGATGTCCACATCACTAGGGGAATTGATGACAGTGCCCAGCTTGCAGTCATCTGCAAACTTAGTCAGCCATAGCCCAGTGGTTTTGGCCTGCTCCTCAGAAAAGTATATCCCAAACAACAGAGCCCCCATGACCAATCCCATAGGTTTGCTGTTCATTGCGGGTCTACTGCTTGAGGTGGCTTCTGCTATTTTGACTAGATAGGTTCTATCAGTGAGACCGTTTGCTACCCATCTGGTAACATATGGTTTGATGCTTAGTTGAGAGAGTTTATCTATTATACCTGAGTGGGGAATAGTATCGAATGCTTTGGCCAGGTCAAGGTAGAAGGTGTGCACCGTCCTCCCTTTGTCCATGGCTTTGGTGACTGTCTCAAAGAAGTCGACAAAATTTAACAGGCATGACCTCCCCTTGACAAAACCAAACTGAGTGGGATTGAGTGTTTGGAGGTTGCCAATGGCCTTGTCAATGAGGTCCATGATAATCTGCTCCATGGCCTTGCAGATCAGGCTAGTTAGGCTGATGGGTGTATAATTTCCTGGAACAGTGGAGGCTTCACCTTTGTACAAAGGGATGACAGTGGATCTCCTCCACTCGGCTGGGATGAAGCTGGCAGTCTGGCTTTGGTTGAAAAGGGTGCATATGGTGCTGTAAGTTCCCGCATGAGTTCATGTAAGATGCAGCCTGGGTTGTTATTGGGTCCCATGGAGGCTGTTTAAAAGCTGATTCATAATAAAAGGATTAAATAACTAACCAACACTTCTTGTAGAGATGAGTAAGCATTATGATGTTAGCATTGCAGTAGTTTTGCCACTAGTCACAGTGGGACTTATGAAATGGTGTATATCTTCAACAATAATTATGTATATATGCTTCTTCTGGGTGGTATGAAACAAAGCATGTTGTAATGTATCTGGTTTTGAAGTTGAAGCTGCCACCTTAAATTGCTTAGTGATACATATATATATATATATATATATATATATATATATAGATATAGATATAAAGAGATATAGATATAGGCAGATAGGTACATATATTGTTATAAATACAGAGAAATGTACTGCGTGTTCTTCTGCTTTTCCTACATAGGTATGGCTGCTAAATGAGTAGGCTGTATCATTAGATCAGAAGACGTTAAAGAGATATTTGATTCATCATCATCCCCCTTTTTTCCCATTTTTCTACAAGGGGTCAGGGTATTGTGTTAACTGTCACCAACTCTTTCAATTAATGCCACACTCCTTCCTTCTTCAACACTCATGCCTGTCTGTCACAGCTCTTCTCTCACACAATCTGTACACTTCTTTGCTGGACATCCTTGTTTTCTCTTACCTTCTTCTTGTCTGTCCCAAAACATCTTCACCAGATTGTCATCTGCTGTTCTGCACATGTATCCAAACCACTGTAATGTGATGGCCATTTCAAATTATTTATGATTGTTTTGCACTTATATAGTTTTGTAGTTTTCATCAATAGATTTATCAAAACTAAGCATGATTGATATAGACTTTTTTGCCCTTTGCAAAACCTTGCCTGATGTCTCTTCTACTTGCATGCAATAAACATAGTCATTTTGCAGGGCCGGAGCAAGGTGTCCAGGACTACTAGAAGGCCCTACAAGCTATTTATGCCTGACCAGGCCTGCCCTATCAACTTGTTCATTCCATAGTGGCAGAGTTAGGTGGTATGGAGATGACCTACCAAGTGACTTACCAGTCCCTGGTGAAGTACTTCCTCCCTCTCAGTGGCTGCCTGAGCTCTACTCTGAGCTGTTGAATACAAGGGGAATGCCTCCATATGAGGACTCCTCCTTCTCTAAAGGTGTACCATAGGAGGCCCATCCTCCACAGGTGTAACTCCCAGTGCTCTCATTAAGTATAACCAAAGTGATAAGCCAGAGTTGCATCCCCTTCCCAAAATGTGTGAGCCAGTAGAATTCATGTAGAAAATTGTACTGATCTTAGATGGAGGGAGCCCATGTTACAACCACAAAAACTGAAGAAGTAACATGTTGTGCCTAATGTTCTCTTTATAGTCTGATTTCTATACATATTTGTCTGCAGATGACAGACAGAAATTATAAGACCATTATTATGTTTATATACCTATTTATGTATTTTGATCTTTGTTTGTTATTTCATTGTTTATTTGTTAATTTCATTATACCCTGCTTTGCTTGTTTTGAAGTCTGTTAACATTCCATCAAGAATTGTTATAATGCTCCAACTAGATCTCCTAGGTATATATTCAATGTTAAGAGGTGGTGATGTTTGGAAGACCAGCCTTGGACCTAGTCTGGGAAGCCACAGTGGTGATGGGCTAGTAGCTTTGATCTAACTAGGTAGGTGGATTGCTCATTTTCCTCCTGACTTTTTTTGTGATATTGCAATACCTTTTGTTCAGTCTGTCCATTTCCAGAAATTATGTTTGCAATCCAATGCATCTCTTAGCTGCTATTATGATGTTGTCTGCATTAATCATTCTGGACTATCCCCAAAGTATGTAAAAACTGCTACAGGACACTGAATTCCATCCTGTCTCAACTGTGATTGCACTGCCCAGGGTCATGTCTAACCAGTGCAACTTGTAATAGAGTTAGAATTCCAGTTACTTCACTAGTGGGTTATCCTGCTTTGTATTAGATTTACATTAGCAGACAAATGTAATGCTAACTTTACCCCAGCTACCCACATTGCTGCAGCCATTATCCCTGAAAATGTAGTTTCTCCTGTAGCCACCTTAGAGCAAGTCTTAGAATCCCTGTCAGAAGCTAAAACTAATGTTTCTATTAGATCAGATAACATACCAGGCTGCATTCCCATCAGTTCCAAGCATGCACTATCTGAGACTCTACTTAAAGTGTACAAACCCAACAACCCCAGCCTACTCTCAGGCTTTGGGGGTGATGCATGGGGAACAGCCATTGTGATTCCTCTAAACGTGTGGCCCCTCTACAAACCAGGTAATTGTATTCTCATCAACCTTGCCAGCCTTACATGTAAAGCCATGGAATGTAGTAGCAGAACCCATTTATGAAGACAAAGATTACTTTACTGATTTAGGCCTCTCACTTTTTTTTTTGTGAGAGTTAGGTCCTACCAACTAAACCTAGTAGAAGTCATCTTATTCTTCTGCTCTTCCATTAACAGACTCGTCATTGTGTACAGTGTCCCCTTCAGTATGTACAAATCCAAGCATAATGCCCAATTTGAAAAAAAATTGAATTCTTAAATCCTTCAACTATCTTAATATATTAGTACAGATTTCCTTATAGAAATGACCTGAGTCTTTGCCATGAAAGATCCAGTCTTATCCAATCTTGCCCGATCTCTTATTTTGTTGCAAAACCATTGGCTCTACAAACCCCTGTATTAGGGACCTAAATGTATATCAAAAAATGGACAAGCTTCACTGGAAGGACAGTTTGTGAACACAATGTATTCCCAGCTGATGGGGTGTGTTACAGATGAAGAAGAACACTACTTTGTCTGCCTTAAGGCTAGTCTTGATGACTGGAAGGGTAGGCATACATTTACACCAGGATTATCATGTAGAATGCACCTTAATTTGGGAGGTGGGCACTGCTAAGTACTTGTAAAGGGTGGCAACAACTTTAATGTGTGCCTACAAAGGTATATATGCAGAGGCCTCTTATGGTCCCTGTGTCACTTGCCTAACACTGTTCCTAAATTCCTATATTATAGGAGATGATGAACAAAAATGTGCGCCACAATTATCATTAAAAATCGGACCTGACCATTCCCAGCACTATCTATTGGGGAGATCTTGTAATAAACAATAAAATAAATTCAAAAATAGATGCATCTCTTTACACAAACACACACACACACACACGCACACACACGCACACACACACACACACACACACACACACACACACACACACACACACACACACACACACACACACACACAAAAGCTCACCTGATGAAAATGTGATGTTTTGTGTGCCACAATACTGATTTTCTAAACTAACAGTGGTTGTATCAGAGGGAACACATCACAACCTCCTATCAAAGAGTTCCTTAGAAGATTGCTGTTGCCTTTTGAAACAATACTTTTATCTTTTTTTTTTATGTTTTCTGTATCTTTTATTAGAGTACTTTTTTGCAGAAGTCTACAAATTTGCATTCTACTTCAATTTAAAAGGAAACTGATGACTATAAATCAAAGTAAAATGACAATAACTGTGACAACTGCAGTCACTTCAATTGTCATCTCTTTAGAATTACGGTATCACTGTAGTTGTTCAGTAAAACTGTTCACCCATGCTGTGTCTATAAATAGTCAGTACCAATCAGAGCACTACCCTGGTTTACAAACAAACAAATAAATGAATCTTATCATAATTATCTTTGGCATAAGCCTTCCATCCTGCTTCTACTACCTCCATCCCTGAAATAATTATCTAGACTATTTGATAATACGGCCTTGCTTTTGATATCAAGTTTCATGCTGACAGTGTTTCCTTTACCACACCGACCATCTTCTGACTGTATGTATTGCATGCATTGCATGGATTGTATGCACTGTATGCATTACATGCATTGCATACATTGTATGGATTGTATGCATTGTATGCATTGCATGGATTGTATGTATTGTATGCATTGCATGGACTGTATGAATTGTATGCATTGCATGGACTGTATACATTGTATGCATTGCATGGACTGTATGCATGTAACCTTTCCCAACACTAGATAACAAGACAGCTGAAATTTTGATATGTATATGAGTAAAATGAAACACCACAGCTTTTATATTTTTCTGAGGTTGCCAAATATCAGACTTCAGTTCTTTATAATAGGCATACTGTTTCAAGAAAAAAGTGGGTTAGAATATACAAAAAAGCATTATGTACATTTATTAATAAGAACCAAGCAATTCGGCCAAACAAACACAAACCAACTTACATAGGCTGACCGAGAATACCACACCACACAAACCAAGTATTGGAATAATACAGATACTTTAATAAAGACGTTAAGCACTTTCATTCCCTAGGACTTTATCAGAACTGAAAAACAGTATACATAACACATTTAAATATAAATCAAATTAAATCATGTGATCAAATGTATCTAGTTACTTTCAATATTCAATTAGTACCCATTAAATGTTAAATAAATAAAGCTGTATTAAAACTACCATAACTATACATAAACCACCAAACAACACTTTAAAATGATGTGCTGCTAAGCTTTCATTTTAAATGGTCAGGTTTTGTCATTTTTATCATATATTCATTCATCAATGTATTTTACATATTTATTTATCTTGAATTTGGGAAGATTTTTAAACATACATTTTAGTGGCTTTATGTACTGTTGTGGTAGTTTTAACTTGTGACTTATGCTCAGTCATTGTGCTCAATGTCATTATTGCCCTGCCACAGTAAGAACAGGGATGAATATTTAGTATAATCAGAACTCCAATATCAATTTCTTCCTCTACCATTCCAATAATACCCCTATAGAACATAACTCAACTTTTTTTTGCATTTTACTGAATCTTTTGGCTCAGCATCTTTCTGTCATATTTTCAATGTAGAGGATTTTGATCAGGTCTCCAGTCATAACCATGTGCTCAAGGCATGGTTGTCAAGAAATTAATGTCAGTACTTATGCCTTTTGTTTGCTGATATATTGAATAGACTGATCTTACTTCCAAATGTTTATTAGGCAGGTACATTTTAGATTGTGCTATTCAAGCAATGGGAAAGCTGGGCAACTTTCTTTCCCAACATCTTTGACACCATCCTTTGGACTGTTCCTTCTCAATGTATTACTGTGTGTCAGCTACTGGCTCAGAGCATAGTGGAGCTGCAAGGAGTGACTGAATGTATAGTGCTAACTGAAGTGAGGTGGGCTATGTTGGGCAGGGTTAGCTCTGAGTATAATTACAGTTTAAAATAAATAATTGGCCATGTACGTCTACATGTGCTAAATAGCTATCATTGTGCACACTGTTCTCCTGATGTCTCTAGGGGTCAAATCAGACACTTAAAGGAAATAACTGCCAAAGACAGTACTTAGTTTACTCATTCACACATAAGGCTATGGAATGTTACAAATCTAGAAGATGCAGCCACCTTATTTCAGAGCATTTCTTGAAAAATCATTTTAAAAAGTATTAGCCAAACAATCATTTCATCAATAGTAAATGCTGTTAAAAGGCAAAAAACAGTAGTTTTGCTCAAAATACTCTTCTTTACAATGATAATCAAAACATTCAACATCTTTATGCCAGCACTGTAGTATATTATGAGAAAATTTCAGACTTAGAATTTTCTCTAAATGTCCAGAAACAACTTTTCATATTTTTGGAAACCCTCTGTTATCTAGTTACAGCACCACTTTTCTTCATCCAGACATGAGCTTTCATATGATGACAAGCAATTGTTGAGTTTTTAAAGATATTTACAAAAATAAGGCCAATTATGGCTTTTTGCATAATAATACCATAAGCAGCACTCAGCATCTCTCAAACTGTACAAATTGCAGTGTAAATGCTGATAACTGTTTTATCTAGCATTGCTGAATGATTGCTTGAAGTTACACCATGATTTGTCTGATCAATCTCTTTGTTGGTACTTTCCATAACTAAAAAATTCATGGACCTTACAAAACGTAGTTGAAGTCATCCAGACACCTGAGCTCTGGTGCTGTGTTAAGAAAAGATATTCCATTTACCACAATTCTTTGCTGTTTTGGCTAATAATCTGTACCTTGTCAAGGTGGTAATTTGTGTGTTCTCAAGCACATTCCAATGTCTCAAATTCAGTTCAAGCATTTCATCTTCATGGAGGGAGTACTAGACTACAAATTACAATTGGAATTACATACTCTTTTTGACTATGATGCATTAAACTATAAAATTCACAGTTTACACTTCCATATGCAGGTCATACCTGATGGTAGGATAAGAAGTTCCTCAAAACTTAGGTGGCCACAAAGGTATGTTTTAAATTTGTTGGATATGGCTTTAGTGCAAGATGTACTAAATGAATCAAATGTGTTTAATGTGACCACTAATAAAGCAGAAAAAATGCTGTGGTAAAACTTACCAAAGCAGCTTACATGGGGATTTGCTTCCTGCACCTTGGACATATTATAATCACATTGAAGGTCGTTGCACCCTGGAAGTAAGGGAAATGTCCAGATTGTAGTGACCTCCGCAAGAAGAATCACAGTTTAATTAGTTGTATCTTATCATACAACTAATCAACATCTAAATGATGCATGCTGCTTTGCCTGAAACACAGAACTTAAACTTGTAAAACAGTGTATTTTTTTCAGATCAACAGCAAAAATATTTTTCAAACAAAACCAACAGAATTTACTAACACAATGCAATTTTTTATTAAGACTGAAATACTGTAGATTGTTTTTACACACTCATTTAGCAAAATGCTAGATTTTGTTTCCCCATGACCAACACTTGCAAAAACCCCATAACTTTTTAATCAATAGCAAAATTATCTGTGTTACTTCTTTATAATCAGCATCATTGATCCCTTATTTCACATATCATTCCACCTGACTATCAGCTGTTTGGTGTTGTTCCAACTTTTCATAATTTATATTGCTCTGCTACTACCCACAAGGGAGAGACCACTATTGCCAATATACTTTGGGAATAGGAAGGGGAAATATGGAGTGCAGCAACCTGCCATCATTGCACATTCAGTCTTGGTATGCCAGGAAAGTTTTATTATACCTTTAATTGGGTGAGGCTGTTTGTCATCATGCAAATCACTGCACATAAAATCAATTAGCTCCCAGCCTGGTATGCCAAATTCAACAGCCATCTGCTTTGCGATTACAGCACATGGGGAGTGCTAGATCTCATGCAAAAATCCCACCTTTCCTTTTGGAAGAGTCTACATTAGAACATCGAACATTTAGGTTGCCGAATGCCTAAATGTCGACACCTAAATGGTGAATGCTCAAAAGTGTGACCAGCCAATTACTCAAATTTTTTTCCCCATGAAAAAAATTTGCTTGGCCAACAAAAAAATTATTTAAAACCCTAATCAAGTGGGGGAAAAACACCCCTCGATGTGTGGAGCTGTGCCCTCTACACCCCCTAACTAAATATACCAACTCTGAGATTGTTCCACATCGGGGAAGAGGGCAAATCCCCAATGACGGCCAAGCAAATTTTTTCCCTGGGAAAAAAATTGCGTAATTGGCAGGTCGTGGTTTTGAGCATTCAACATTTAGGTGTCGATGATTAGGTGTTCGACAACCTAAATGTTCAATGATGTAATAGGAACCCTTTTGGAATAGCAAGGCAACTGTTGCACTCTTTTCAATTACTCCCCACATGGCTCTGCCTGTACGCAAGGGGTTAACTGAACTAGTCAGGGTGCCATACCTCTTTGTAACACAGCTGGGTTACCAACAGTACTTGTGTATTATATATAAACATTAATATGCTGCATGTTGCAACAGTGCTTGTGAAAGCAATACAGTGTTATAGCATCTGCAGAATGCTTTGTGTTGCTTCTCTAGGATCAACATTACTCATTAAAGCAATACAATTTTAGTTAAGATTAAAATGTCATATTTTGTGTAACAATTGCTGATCATACAGTTTTTAGCAGTAATTCTCCATTTTAAGCTTTAGTAATTGGCAAAGGGTGTAAATTTGTCCTGTGGTGGTTTTCTTTTCATAAGAAAGGACAGCAAACCAGAAAAAAATAAGTACAGTGAAGTTATCTGAAAAAGAGCATGTGCCAGAATTTGGTTTGGGTGGGCCTATACCCTGGATTTGGACTTAACTGGCAGGCAGATATAGCATGTCACTCTGACCATCATAAAACCTCTCTTTGTCTGGACTTGGGAAGGGGCCCTTACATTTTACAAACTGCATACCACAAACCATTCCATTTTAATTTTAGGCCTAAAATTTTATGAATCTCTCCCTGTATAATAAAAATACTTCTCATCCCAATTTCCATATATCAAGCAAAATGCTCTGGCATTCTTTCCATTCACATATAAACATCTCTGTTGCTTTTGCCAAATCTTTTTGACTTATACTCATCATATGATCCTACCCAGACTTTTTTTTATCATACATTATATAATTATCATTTCCTTTATATGATGCATATTTTGATATACAAATGCATGATACTGTATTCTTCTTTTGTTTTTATTATATCTGTCATTTGCTATATGTATTGCTTTCTGCTTTCTTCAGATCCATTTGCCTTATAATCATCTTGTAATATTTCCTACACTTCTCCTATCATATGCTATAAAATTACCATTTTCTTTACATTGCTGTATATAAACACATAATTTTAATACAGCATTCTCTTTCTCTGTTTCATTGTACACTTATCAAATGATGTATATTTTTTCTATGCTGAGACTGAATTTGGTCAGTTGTGATCAGTGCTGTACACTGACTAACAAACACAAACAGGCAAACAAATAAATAAACAAATAAACCCAAACGAGTCTACCTGAAAATGCTGAAAGTGCACAACGCTGACAACGAGAACACCAACACTGGAAGATCGACAATGGAGAAGACCAAAAGTTGAGACTCTCGATGCTGAGAACACTGACATGTTAAGGTAAGTGCGCAGTAGGGAAGGACGTTAGGCTCAGGGTGTGGGTAAGGTAAGTGTGTGATAGTGACGGATATTAGGGTAGGGTGCGGGTCAGATAAGTGTGCGATAGTGACGGACTTTAGGTTTAGGGCCGGGTTAAGTGAGTTAGGGTAAGAGTGCAGGTAAGGTAAGTGTGCAATAGTGACGGACTGGAGGGTTAGGGGCAGATTAAGTGAGTTAGGGTTAGGGTGCGGGTAAGGTAAGTGTGCGATAGTAAATGACTTAAGGGTTAGGGGTGGATTAAGTGAGTTAGGGTTAGGGTGCGGGTAAGGTAAGTGTGCGATAGTGACGGACATTAGGGTTAGGGTTTGGGTTAAGGTTAGTGCATAGATAGTTGTGTATGTAAGGTTTAGTGTAGGTTTGCAAGGTTTTTGGTGTGCTTGTGTTGTGTGTGCATTTTCCGGGAAAGGTATTTGTTTTGTTGATTGTTGGGATTGTGGTTTGTCGGGCATGTGAAGTTTCGTGTTTTTGAACTTTCTTTTTTTTTCGATTTTGTCGTGTCAGTTATTTCGTTGTTGGTGTTTTGGCGTATTGGTGTTATCAGGTAGACCCACCATGTTAAACCTGGATTTAACTGGCTAGTTAAATTTCTTTAGTAAGCCTTATATGTCCAAATAAATTAAGCAGATTATCCACCAAAAAAAAAAAAAAAATATATATATATATATATATATATATATATATATATATATATAAATATATATATATATATATATGTGTGTGTGTGTGTGTGTGTGTGTGTGTGTGTGTGGAGTTTGTATGGGTTTACTATCAAAAACACGAAAATCACTTAAATGAAATGTGATTTCCGCGACAAAAAACGTCGACTCATACATATTAATTAGATTGTATGGTCGACTCAACAAAGTCGACAATTTCTGTCAATCATACTTTGTAAATCCCCCATTTACATCCATTCTGTGAGTCCCTGCCCTGTGTACGTCCTTCTAAATGGACATACACATGAACGTCGACATTCTGACTGTCGCTCCTACCATGTTCGAGGAGGAGGCTGTCATACATGTTAGTGTCGACCTCTTTACTGTAAACCATGTGTATGTCTGTGTGTGTATATATATATATATATATATATATATATATATATATATATATATATATATATATATATATATTTATATATGTATATATTATATGTAATATGGTATTCTGTTGTCAAGAAAAGTAAAAAAGGAGCTGCATTTTTGTCAGGTTTCTAGACAGATTATGCTTGTCAGAGATTTAAGGAGATATTGCTGCTTGTCCTGGAAGGGATTCCAGTGGATAAAAATAGTGTAATTATATGAAGAAATTCTCAAATAAAAGTCTAGAAAACAGTTTTTCAAAGCTGATCTTCTTTCACTGCCAGAAACACTTATGTGATAGGGCAGGATAAACTCTTACTTTAATGTAGTAATGTGACAGGGCTCACTTGTAAAGACCTTTTTTGATGTTGTTTTCTTGTAGTGATGTATCATATATTCTTAGATCTTGTACTTTGCAGTCACTAATTATTTATACCCACCAGTGAATACATTTGCTTAACAATTTTTGTATTTCTGCTTAATCGCCACCTATAATTGAAAGCATTTTTAGTCCAGTATCTGTCACTATGTTGCTGTTCCCATGTGTTCCCATACTTATGAAGATGCTAATGGCAGATGACATTTTGTCATTTGATACTACTAGACCTAGTACCCACACAGTTGCCCCTTCCTGTCAGTAGTACAATTTCTGGCACAAACAACTCTTCACCCTTCTGATGACTTGCGATATGCCGTTGCCTCAGGGAGTACATTGCAGGATCCTGTTCTCTGTCTCTCTGTGATATAGTATAGTCATCTTGAAACATTCCATTCCTCATCACTTTTCCTTTTTGTTCTTCTTCAGTTGTACCCCCGACATGTTCCTAAATAATGCAGTATTTACAAAACATAGACCCCTTTCTCATTTATCTTCTAATATATAACCATTTCTGCCTATATTATAGCACTTCCATGCCATGAGCAAGTTTAATTGCATAATTTCTAGCAGCCTAGTTTTCTTTCAATTTATATTCCCAAACCTGTATGCAGTCCTCTATGTGAGCTTTTCAGTATCTTGTGCATTTTTAGGCTGATGCCAGGATTTCTGGAACCTCTCTTCAGATTCTGTATCTCAACATCTTAATGCTCTATATCACTGCCTTTTAACATTACACTCCATCTTAATGCCCTGCAGCACTGCCTTAACATTACATACCATATTATTGGCCTTCACAACTGTCTTTTAATATTATATACCATCTTATTGGCCTTCATAACTACCTTTTAATATTACATGCCATCTTATTGGCCTTCATAACTTCCTTTTAATATTACATGCCATCTTATTGGCCTTCATAACTTCCTTTTAATATTGCATAGCAGCTTATTGGCCTTAACTACTACTTGTAGCATTATGTAGTAGTATCTTTCAGTTGCTTATTATTCTCATATCCCTTTATCCATCATGCAGCTTAAGATCATATGTCAACACTTCCCTTAAACACACATACATTTCTGAGCCCGTTTGAACCACTCTGTCTGCATTTAATTAAATAAATGAATATATTTCTTGTTTGTGTGTTTTGTACATTAGTACTCATTTTAACATTTTCCGTGTGCAGTAAGAATAGGCGACATTGAGGGGGTGTTGCTCTTCCATACATAGTTAGTACTGCTGCATTTTTTACTTGTTTTTTTCCCCTGTCCTTTATCATTTTTTTTAATTTATTTGTTGACAGCATAAGCCATGTCACTAGAAGTGTCCTTTAAATGGGTGACCCAGGTGCGCTGTCTGATTAAATGACTTGTCGTGAGGAAGGGTGTAGCCTAGCATACTCTGTGTACTCTACTGAGGACATTTTTTTCTGAGCACCATATAAACTTGGCTTTTTTTCAGATCATATTGTGTCTACAGTTGTTGATATTAATATCTTTAGCAATGGATGCAATGCTGCTAATCTAAAAAAAAACAATATTTTCAATAGTTTAAAGGGGAACAGCTGAAATGTTACTTACATTTATTAAATATTGGGGGCAGCATTTTGAGAGATGTGTCCATTTTTAAGTGATGGGTGTTCAAGGGGGGGGGGGTAGCACTAAGAGCTTGTGAGTACAAAATGGGATTTGCTTGCTGCATCCCTGGCTGTGAGCTACACAAATGGAGTTAGAAGAGATGAATTTCTGTGCTTTGGCAGCAGGAACCAGTCTATTAACAGCTTACTGTCTTAGCCCTCTGCACTAACTGTTAGACTCTACACTACCTACATGACCTTCTCTGCTTAGAATTGTAAACATTTATGTGTATATTTATGGAAAACTTGGAGGTTAGTTTTTTTTGCTTCCACTACCTAATGTCAGATATCAGACAATGCCCATCTATAGGCAGGCCTGTCTTAAAAAACCAACCATCTGATAAAAAATAGTCTCAGGGTACATTGTGGCTATGAACTCATCCAGACTAAGCTATCACTTTATGCTGTATAACACCAAGGTTACATGTCCCTCAGAAAAACTTTAACTTTATTCTTGAGGTTCAGTGTAGAAGCAGTGCTATCAAAATGGAATTATGTTATTTAGCCTAAGACCAGCAGCTTAGAATTCTCTGGATATCTTATTGGTGGTCAAATGGAGTCATAAAAAGGAGGCATTCTGCCAAACTAAGTGATGTAGCAAGTTTTCTTAGCCAAAGTCCAGCCTTAAGGGAATCAAGGCTTTCTCACACATGCCAGGGTTATGAATTTAAGTGAAGAGCAGGCTAACTTATATGGGCTTAACAGAAGCAGTAGAAATACTTATTTTTGTTGGCATGCCCATTATATAACAAACCCTATTGTATTATGAGAAATGTCTATATTTAAGAAGCTCAGAATTGCAAAAAATGGCAATTCTGAACTCTATTTTATGAACAGAGAGGGTAATTATGTTTAATCTCAAACAGCACTGACTTATTTGTAATAATATTTAGTTATGGAGTAGAGAAAACAAAACCCCAGGCAGAAGAATATAGGAGCAAAGCATGTCACAGGAAACAGTTGACTTAAGGGCATTTTCAACCCAGTGCATAAACTTGGGTTCAGAATTACTGTTTTTAGAATCATGCATTTTGGAAGCATGTACCTTTTTCCTGTCTCATATTATGTGAACTGTAAATCAGATATAACTTCATCAGTTAATTGAAATATATGTTGCTGTGATTATAATCTATCAATAACAATTGGAAGACTTGGCTTATTACTTCCAACAGTCAGACGAAGTGCAGTTTAAAGTAATTCTAACAATGTTGTGATAGAGATGCAGCTGGTTTTGGAATAGGAGGGAATGGAGTTTTCTTTCTAACGGGAAACATGGGCCAGCCATTGACTAGAACTTGGTCATGGTAATCCTAGGCTGTTGGCAGTATTACATGAAGAGCAAACATCTCAACTGTACATCATTATGAAGAATGTTCCTCACTTTGAGTCTTACAAATCCTATCCCTGCTGAACCACACTAAAAGGAACTAAGAAACATATAGTAAAATATCACAGTAGAGAGAGCTCTTCAAAAACAGGCATTTGCTTGTATCAAAATAGCATGCTTGAGGCCAGAGATGTGTAAAAAAGAGAAATTTCATGTACTAAGATTGGTAGAATGCTGAACAACTATACTTGAAAACAGTTATGAAATATTTTTTTCAACCTTTATTCTAACTTCTAGACATCTGAAAGAATAAACAAGAACTGGCTCATCACGTATGAATGAGCTTCACGAGAGCTATCTAAATCACATGACTCCCTGGAACTGCACAGACCATCTAATGATCTTTGCTCTTGTGTGACTGATCTATTGCATTACAACAAGTTAATCCCAGCAGGGAGGCCTGGAATTTCATTTGGGTGCTTAGCCTCGGCAGAAGCATCAGAACACTGACAGTGATGTCTATTTTCCAACTGGGTTGCCTCCTCTGACTTTTCATATTAAAATAAAGGCTATGACCACATCACATCCCATGTGACAAATTGGCAGTTTTTAACTACATTTTATTACCCACCTTTTTTTTCTTCAACAGCAATGCATTATATCTGCAATAAAATATACTTTATTACATATGGATGTATTTACCCAAAACACATTAGAAACTTTTAAAACAGGTTAAAGGAGAATAATGTTTTACATTTTTTAGAAAAAGCAAAAGTACTTGAATTCTGAATTCCATCACCTACACTGCAAATTTAATACATTTTCAACAGTACTTTGGAAATATTTTTCAGAACTTTAACTCTAGAAGTAAATTAAATTGAGATATTTGAAACCTGTGAAAAATATATAAATGTTTAAATATACATATATATATATATATATATATATATATATATATATATATATATATATATGTGTGTGTGTGTGTGTGTGTGTGTGTCTATATATATATATACTTATATATATATATATATATATAGAGAGAGAGAGAGATAGATACATATATTTGTATAGAGAGAGATGGGGAGAAATACAATCAATTACATTTTGCCTATGCACTGTTTTCATTACCTGGCAGTGTAAAATAGCCTGGACAGGTAAAGTATTTGATTTTGTCAGTGTAGTCATAATCTTCTAAAGATATGTTTTGCAATATTTCACTGTGATTTTTTTAGATGATGGTCCAGGAACAGCAAAACATGAAATAACAATTAGCTCAGAAGAAGGTGGATCACTATAAAGTATAACGGCCTTTACAAATAGTCTCTTGTAAACTACAGGTGGTGTCATGCACCATATATTTAGAATGTCAGTAGTAAACAGGAGAAATGCATGAGTTGTAACTGCTCCACTCACAGTCAGGCTTGATGTTGGTAATTCTCTACAAGACAGAACTATGTTAAACAGCCCTAGTGAGTACTTTATGACTGGTATAGGGCAGACACAGTTGTCCTACACAATAGTAATGTCATGTGACACAAGTGATCAACATGATCACATGGTCTCCTGGAGACCACAACTACAGCAGCTCACTGCTTTTTAGCCAAAGATACCTTCATGTGGCTTATGGGTTATCTACTGGGTTTAATCCAGACATCCATGTTGAAGATACTGGGAGGCAGTGTTTAACTGCATGCTGCAGCATGTGAACAGGTACTTTATTCTAATAGTTTCTTAGTACTCTATCATATTGCAACTCTTTTCCTTAAAATGATTAATACACTGGTTCATGATTCTCCAACAGTACATAATATCCCTTTCCAAGGCCACTGAGTGTCCAGCTGAGATGCCATTTAATGTTGTACAGGTGAGTGAATAATATTCTAGGATGAAGAAAGGGAAGGCACTTCTTGAGGTTATTTGAGTCATGCACATCCATCTATGGCTGCCTTGAAATATTTTTATTTTCTAAAGAAAACTCTCACTTATACTTTGGGCATAATGTTCTTGCTTTCTAAATGTTTGATGCCTAGTTTGATGGACTGATCCTTAGATGAACCACATCAACCCACCCGAGACCACTGGCAGAACTATAGTACAAAGACAAAAAGTAAATGGTTGTTGCGGTCATGGAAGACCATTTAACAACAAAGCTTAATTAGTTCATAGGTTATCAGTAGGCTATTGATTCAGTGGACCATTTGTAGCCTACCCATTTACATGTATATCTAATACCTAGTTTTGTCTACTTCCAGTGAGGGCTTGAGGGGCCAAACCTGGGCTTTATTTAGTATTACCCTTCCATTCATCTAGGTTATCCTTAAAGAGGGTCAGGGAGCTACTTTGCTTTACATCCAAGGGAAGTCTATTCCATAAAAGAGGGCATGAAGTATATAAAGACAGTCATCAAGGTAGTATATGCAATATTCAGGAATACCAGGAATCATGTCTAGTAAAAGACCATATGTCATTAATTCTGAGAGAGAGTAAAGCTCAGTGGACAAAGGAACCAGGACTAGAAGATTATTGGGCTTTTAGGTCAGTGTGGGAGTGCAGCAAGTGGCACACATTATTTATTTATTTATTTACATTCTGTTGATCAGCTTAGCCCCACTCGGCATAGCCCATTGTCGTGGGAAGCCTGAGGTGGTATTCACTGACCGTACTCTTTTTTTTTATATACATGCCATGGGATCTTTTCCATCTAGCTGAGCTACAACCAACAATCCTTTATTACCTATAATAAAATATATCGCTTATTCTTTTAGTTCTAGTAATACTGGCAACATACATACAAAATGACAAGTTAAAAATCAAAATGTTTTGCTAATTGCAGTAATTTAGGTTTAGTAAGCTACTTCATTCTCAGTTATTCAAAGCTTAATATCCTTTGTTTATAATCCAACAAGACTTTATTATATGTGATCAAATATGTTATTGAGTTATACAATACTGTTAACAACAGCCTGATGTGTCTTGATCTACCAGGCTTGAATCTTGGCACAAGCCTATCAGACATGAAATCACAATACTATGCAACTTGTGCCAATATAGCAATAAAACTTGTGGACTGATAAGCTCAGTTTATTTTGTTTTCTAATCACAACTATTATTTACATCATGGATTCAATGCAAAATATGACAGATGACACACATATGCTATTCAGCCATAAAAAGTAGATTAGGAATTATATAGCTCTATGATAAAAAACAAAAACAAAAAAAAAAAACAGTTGGGACTTCTGCACCACTATCATGGAAAACTACAATTGTCATAAACATTCAACACTTTCAGAGGTCACTCTTGTTTGTTCAGTGGCACATACAGTATTTTTCATCTATATAGCATTATTATACATTTTTCTCTTTAGTATCTTCCTGTATGACATTCCACCATTAACTTTAAATTTTTCTTAAATTAAATTTTAATGAAATTTGATTTTAAACTCATTTCAAAAGCTCTCATTTCAAAAATACTACATAACCAGTTCTCATCTTTTCGTCCGAACCACTGGCCGTTGTACGTACTTCTTTTCTTTCTTTTCACCTTAAAGTAATAACCGATATTAGTCAATATTTCGAAAATGAATAGTGAAAAAAATAATACAACTCATCTTGTTTAGCCTGATATCTGTTGAAACAGTGTTTTGTACTGCTTGCACAAATGAGTTTGTGTACATGGTTTATTTCTTGTTGCTGTTTAATATTTTACTGACTCTTTTTGTGCGCTGTATATTGTATGTTGCATGGTAGTTTCACCTAATTATATGCTTTACCATTTCACCCCTTGTTCTGTATGCTGACTGGCCTTCTCATAGTTTTTTTCTTTCTGTTTACCTTCAACTACTCTCACTTTGGTCCGCTCCAATATTTTACTCTTATTTAGACCATGATGCACTATACAGTATCAGTAATGGTATACTGCCATTTTGACATTTTGTAACATTATTCACATGCATTTTTATTTCATGTTTTTTGCTTCATTTGTCTTAAGCACACACACACACACACACACACACACACACACACACACACACACACACACACACACACACACACATTTATATATATATGTGTGTGTGTGTGTGTGTGTGTGTGTGTGTGTGTGTGTGTGTGTGTGTGTGTATATCTACCTATCTATCTATCTATCTATCTATCTATCTATCTATCTATCTATCTATTGCCTGTTTCTGCTTCCTGCTTCATTTGCCATCATGCTCCTACTCTCTGCTGCACCATATAGCTTGTTCATTTCTCCAGCAGCCAAGCCGCAGACATTAGAACCATTACCTATCCAAAGCTATTTTTAAATGTATTTATTTATTTCACTTCTGCATTCCTAAAGACTGCCTTGCCCCTCCCCCCTTTAAGCTAGAGCTCCCATTGGATCTCCAGTCTCTACCAGGGATTCTGCAATGTGAATGAGTGTAGCCTATTTCTTGGAAGAATAGTGAGCCAGTAAAGCTTTGCTATTCCTTCCACACCCCAACAGGCAATCTAGCTGCTATTCAACCTCAGGTCACCTGGGGCATAATCAATGCTTTATCTTGCTATGCCAACAGAGCTGTCACTGTCGTGTGCATTACTTTACTGTTGTTGTTTATTATATTGTGCGTTTAAGCATTTGCACATTAGCTTGCACAGAGCAGCTCTATACTATTGTGCCATTTCAGATCTGTATGAATCTAAGATGCTGTTTTAATTTTTAGCGTATGCATATCATAATATGAGTAAACCTGCATGCCTCCCTCATATGGGGATCAATTTCTAAATGGCATCTAAAATTCCTCCTACTACTTCCAGATGTCAGCTCTTGAAGTTTTTGATAGGTATTTGGCCTTACCTATTCCACACATGAAGGGAGAAGAGGACAGACATAATTTTTAACACTTGACTTGTCTGATGCAACATAAAACTGCCAGTCTGTGAACCTAATGGTGTGAACACTTCTTATAACATAACTGGAGGAGGAAGAATAGTTCGCTGATACTGACAGACCCTCACGAGTTGTCCTGTACCACCAGAAGCACCATTGCTAATACCACCTCCAAATTCCTGCACTAGAATATGTAAATGTCATGATGGATTGTTCTTCATTTTTATACAAGTTTACACGCTGCACTTATGTAAACCATTGCAGGGCAGTTCCTTGTAAATGCCTTGGCCAAAGCAAGGTAAGCAGTGTGAATCATTTTATCCTCATCCATTGCTTTGGTGACCTTCTCAAAGATGTCCACCAGGCAGAGTAACCATGACCTGTCCTTGATGAAGCCAAATTGGGTTGTGCCCAGTGTGTGGAAGTTTCCTATGTCATTACTGATCATTTTCATGATAATTTTTTCCATGACTTTGCATAAGAGACAAGTGAGATTTATGGGCCTGTAGATTGCCTGCCTTTCTGCAGATGGATGATGATTACTGTTCTCCATTCATGAGGCAACAAGCCTGTTTGGAAGCTACAGTTAAAGTTAAATAGTGATTCCAGAGGTCCTGATAGGTCATGTTTCATTTATTTATTTATTTAAAATTTGTTAACCGGGAAAGTCCGTCTTGGAACAAAGCAATTTTCAGCATGTCTCTGTAATTGTCTGGAGCGTTTCTCCCCAGGCCTCTGCTGAAAATAGCTGTTATGCTATTTAGAAGGCAACCTGGTATATTATCTGGGTCCATCAATGCAGTGCACTCACTACCTTTGAGGTTGTGGACAAAGCTATAGAATATCTTGAGGCCATCCTTGGCCTGGGATGCCAAATTTACATCAAATATGGCTTTGGTAGACTTTATTTGTCCTTTAAGTTATTTTTTTTTTTTTTATGAGATCACTTTTTTCCTACAGGGTGCTACACCTCCTAATTTTTGTCATGATTTTCTTTTTTTTTATTATATACCCTACTGATATTGTGATTCCACCAGGGTGGCTTGTTTTTTGAGTTCATTATGTACTTATTCCTAGTAGGTATAGTTGCCTCTATGCAGTTCTGCATAGGCATCAGTGTTCTCAGGGATTAGGGTTTTTGTTTTATGATGTTTTAATGAAAAGTTGCAATTCAGTCATGATTTTGTTTGGTTTTATTTCTACTTGAAAAAAGAAAAATAATGAATGACTTACAATATTTATGAGGTGTAGCACCCAGCAGGAAAAAAAAGCATTTTCATCAAACAAAACAAGCAACTTAAAGGACAAATAAAGTCTAGTCTGAACGTTAAATGGACTTGGAGATTAGTCCTTTGCTTTTACTTCTTTATAGCCAAAATTGCTTCTACATCATTAACGTTAGAAAAGTTATGCACTCTGTAACTCAAACAAATTACATTATGTGGTGCTGTATTAACTGTAGCAAAATTGCTAACAAATCTCACAACCTCATGAAGAAAGAATGAGACAGATTTTATGTTGCCTGCCATGATTGCTCTTACACTAAAATGCATTGATCACAGTTTTTTTTTTTTTTGGGGGGGGGGGGCTGTGGGAGTGAAGTCCCTCAGGGAGTGAGGGTAGAAGTCCCTGACATGGGGCTGCAGAGGAGTTGCCCATTGCAAATTATTCTTTTATATGTCTGGGATTCAGAAGAAAGGCCTTAGGACTGTGTAAAGTGCCAACTGCAGATTGTCTAGCAGTTAGTGCAGAGGATTTAGACTCTGATATGTTAATGATCCACATCCTGTGGTAGAGGGTCTAATTCCTTCAGCCTTCATCTGCCTACTGCAGACAGCTGGGAAATGTAGGCTAGGTTCATTAATGGCCTCCTAGACTGTATATATAGTAGCTAACTATGAACTAAGTAAGTTTACGTGACTGTGGGAAATGCAATTCAGAGACATGTTTAGCTGTAATGAACAAAACATCATTAATGGATAATTTGCATGATTCTTAGTCTCCCTGAATTACTGCCACTGCTAAAAGCACTTTGCAGTGGTAATTACTTCTGGCAGCCCATGGATCATTTTGGCAAAGGCACCCACCCATTCTATTTTCAACACACACACACACACACACACACACACACACACACACACACACACACACACACACACACACACTCTTCTCAAACACATTTGCAAACCCTCCACCACTACCTCTCTGCTGAACTTCACTAAACCTACCTGCGATGCAGTCTCTTTGATTGACTTGAATTGTGCACTGCAGCACTCTGGCTGTGCAATTACTATGCGCAGCCACGCTATGTTACGGCAGCACTCTGGCTGTGCAATTATCATGCACAACCATTCTGTGTTACCACAGCACTCTGGGTGTGCAATTATCATGTGCAACCATGCTGTGTTACCGCAGCACTCTGGCTGTGCAATTATCATGCACAACCATGCTGTGTTACTGCAGCACTCTGGCTGTGCAAGTGTCATGTGCAACCATGCTGTGTTACCACAGCACTCTGGCTGTGCAATTATCATGTGCAACCATGCTGTGTTACCACAGCACTCTGGCTGTGCAATTTTCATACACAACCATGTTGTGTTACTGCAGCACTCTGTAAAATTGTCATGTGCAACCATGCTGTGTTATGCAGCACTCTGGCTGTGCAATTGTCATGTGCAACCATGCTATGTTACCGCAGCTCTCTGGCTGTGTAACTGTCATGTGCAACCATGCTGTTTTACTGCAGCACTCTGGCTGTGCCATTGTCATGTGCAACCATGATGTGTTACAGTAGCAGTCTGGCTGTGCCATTATCATGTGCAACCATGCTGTGTTACTGCAGCACTCTGTTGTGTCATTGGCATGTCATGTGCAACCATGCTGTGTTACCACAGCACTCTGGCTGTGCAATTATCATACACAACCATGCTGTGTTACTGCAGCACTCTGACTATGCAATTATCATCCACAACCATGTTGTGTTACTGCAGCACTCTGTGCAATTGTCATGTGCAACCATGCTGTGTTATGCAGCACTCTGGCTGTGCAATTGTCATGTGCAACCATGCTGTGTTACCGTAGCTCTCTGGCTGTGTAACTGTCATGTGCAACCATGCTGTGCAATTATCATGTGCAACCATGCTGTGTTACCACAGCACTCTGGCTGTGCAATGATCATGCACAACCATGCTGTATTACTGCAGCACTCTGGCTGTGCAAGTGTCATGTGCAACCATGCTGTGTTACCGCAGCACTCTGGCTGTGCCATTGTTATGTGCAACCATGATGTGTTACAGCAGCACTCTGGCTGTGCCATTATCATGCGTAACCATGCTGTGTTACTGCAGCACTCTGTTGTGCCATTGTCATGTCATGTGCAACCATGCTGTGTTACCGCAGCACTCTGGCTGTGCCAATGTCATGTGCAACCATGCTGTGTTTTACTCAGCAGAGCAATTCTATGAATCACTTGGCTGTGTAAATTAGCTACTGCAGGCATTTATGGGAGACATCACATGGCTAATTAGCATTAGCCTTGCAACAAGAATGACTTATTAACCTACAGCATGCTGGATGTTTCTGGCTGTGGAAAATCACTGTGGTGGTCATGTCTCTGTATCAGAATGGGTTACCACAAGGGCTGCATTCTTATGGTAAAGTTAACTGCTCATAGTAATCCTTTCTGAACCTAGATATGTGTTTCATTTACGCATATCATGATGTGTTAAGAGTACATGCATTTCAAGCAATTATTAGCTCAAAATCCTCATTTAAAAGCTATTGTTTTTAAGTAATTTTAATACGATCTTGGATATGTTGAATAGCTGTAGTGGATCTTGCAGTATTATACAGAAGCAGAACACACACACACACACACACACGCACACACACACACACACACACACACACACACACACACACACACACACACACACACACACACACACACTTGACTATTATCTTACATCTTATCCCGCATAAAAGTATACCAAATATTTTGTGCTTTAATAACATAACATTTTTAAACTTAACTTGTTTAAAGCTTCATCTGAAGTAGGAGCAGGCCTCTACAGAGATGCTGGCCTATCCATTTGAAAAGCACTGAATTACAACATTCTTTGCCATGCGTCTAGTGGAACAGTATCCTTTGCACTCATTTTCTGCTGCTGAGTATAATGCTACTCCTACAGCCTGATGCTCTTGAGACCAGTGCAACAAACTACACTGGCAGCTTCCTTTGTGTGACTGGCAGCCTTTTTAATTATATTATTACAACCAAACACAATGACTGAATTCACTTTTGCTCAAAGGTCATATTCTTGACATGTAAGCATTGTAGGACTGATGTGCAAGACAGATTTATGTTCTTTGGAGAGTTTCTCCTTTTTCCACTGTTGTGCAGCTGTAGATTAAGTATATGTAAGTTTGGAGATATGGGTGCTTCCCTGCATATCAAAATATTCCCTTGCAAAAAAATTGTATGTTAGTCTTTTTGGCTGGCATGCAGTTGAGCTGTCTTCTCAATCAGTTGTGACTGACAGCTGGTTTTGAGCATTTGTGTCTTAGACTGTTCATGAGGGAAGCTCACCCCAGTACTGGCTGCCTTATTTATCATATTCCAGTTTTTGATGAAACAGATAGGTAATCTGACATCAAAATTCCATTCACTTATCTTTGCAATGGGATGGACTCAACAGTTAAGTAACTTCTACTTGTAACCTTTTTAGTCCAATTTATTGTTTGTTTTCTATCCAGCTTAGCACCTCATTGTATGTTCTGACAGCCAGTTGCTGCCTGCCATCTTGATGTACCCCTTCCCTGTACCTCACCAGCTCCCATGTGATTTTCTCTGTGGTTTTTGAAAGACATTCTTTTTAAGCTTCTCTCTTCAGCCATAGTGCCAGCTGTCGGCCTGCCACTTTTCCACTTTAAATTGAAAGCTGAGTTTGTAAGATGGTTGAAAATCTCCTTGGTTCGACCTGTTTAATGACAATTTGAAGTGAACTTGCAATCCAGTTTATGGGGACAAGATTGGCTGCTGGCAGTTATTTATAAGCAAATGTTTACTTCTTGCTTTGTTGGATTGTGTTCATGAAATTAAAAACTGGGTTTGATGTGAGAATTGTTTTAAATGCATATCTCTCAACTGTGCAGATTTTCGCATAATGTCGATTTTTGCCTCATATTTTTTATTAATTTTTCATAAAATTGTGGTTTTCTGGCAAATTACTGGCAAATCATTAAAGACTGAAGTTAGAAAATAATGACAGACATTTGAGTTTCAGACTTCATACCCTTCAGAAAATTCATGCTAACACAAAACTTATTATTCTATCAACTCTCTCAGTTTCTACGAGCAATATTTAAAAAGTGTCCCTATTTGTGGGCCTTTGTCCCACTTTTATATATAGCTTTGTCCAGATTTCTTGCTCCAAGAGGTTGAGAGGTATCTTTACACGTGATCAACCATTTTTAGCATGTTTGTGCAGTCTGTGGTAAACAGAGTCTTTACATTGCTTGAAGTGGGTCTGCACACTAAGGTCTTATCCAAAAGATACAACGAGTCATGAAGAGATGTAGTTTAAGGTTGCAGTGGAAAATTCATGAGAGTAGAAGGTTGTTCTCCTTCATGGAGGAGATCATGTTTTCTCCCTTAAAAGAATGAAGTGGGCATTCTAGACTAAATAATCCATCATTCTGATAGAAGGTGTAGTAATCCACAATGAAGACATATTTAACTGAGGGCACAAGCTCAGAAACCTTTGATGATTTATTTATTGTTTGTTAATTGGGTGAATGGGCTGGTAAAGGAACATCTCAGTCACCTCCTAGGGCATAAGAAAAAAGCAGTAATACCTACATAAATACACACACAGATTATTGTAAACATTATACAATAAAACAGGCAGACAGTAAGAGAAATTAAAACAGTATGAAGTAAAGTTCATAACTGGTAAAATGTGTCAAGAGAAACAATGAAAACTGAATAAAAGTTAAACACAATTGAGACTTACAATGCATAGTGTTTCTATAGTCCTAGACACTGTGACCTTAGGAGGTGTAGTAAGCTAAATGTTTCTGTGCACTGCAGAAGAGTTTGATTTTGATTTACCGTGTTAGGCTATTATGTATTTTGGCTTTTATATCTAAATTAACATCAGATTTGCACTGCTTCTTCCATTTAGAAATATGAAATAACAGTATTTTTGGTATACAATGCATCATGGTTTATAACTGGTCTTTGCAGGAGTGGAGATTAGATTTCTGCTTGTTACTGCAGGCTGTCTTAACAATGCCCAAAGGCTTCATGTTGCACTGAACAACAATTTCTGTAGGTTCATGGAGAGCATTCCTAAGTTTGAGCATCAATGTATTACTCTTCAAAATGCAATGACTTTTCCTATGCATGTAATGGGTAGGACTGCTTCCAGTTATCTAGTTTACAAAATACATTTTATACTTTGTTATAGTCTGGTCACTTAAGACCAGACTTACAACATGCAATCTAATAAGTTCTTTCTGCAAACTTTTCATTCCACTTTTTCTTCATTTAGCACTTGATTTGTAAATTAGGACTTAGATCTGGGATTCCTAAGAAGCGGAAGCAGAAGTTATGTCACATTTTTAGTTTAAATCTGTATTAAAACCTCTTCAAAGTAACATATTGATGCTTCTATCATAATGCGGTTCACTCACTCTGTAAATAAAAAATCTCATCATCATTATCTGCAATGGCTTATGGGTACTTTAACAGAAAAAAAAATATTTCTTAATCTCGTTACTGTAATGTTTTAATCTTACATTGCTCTCATACTAGTCTTATACAAAGCATGATGCTCACTATATATTTGGAATATAGTTTTACTATTTTACTTATTTGTTTTAATGTATTTTTAATCAACTGTAGTTGAAATGCCTGGCTATTTAATCTAGTCCACTCACCTAAAATAAAATAAAACAAAAATACCCAGCATTTGTTTCTAGAAATGATGAATTACTGTGAGTCAGCTCAAATGAAAGCTGCAACTGTTTAAATCTTGGCTTTTCTACTGAAATATTTTGCTAGAAATATTACCTATAACTTAGTCTGCAGTATGGGAACATTTTTTAGAACAGGAGTATGGGGCGAAATCCTTTACATGGAAAGTAGTAGGAGTAGTCTTTTCCACCAATGCATTTTTTTCTACCATTGATTTTTTGTTTGTGTGTGTGTTTTTTATTTTTTTTCAGAAGAAAAGATTTTCAAAGCTTCATGGCGGTTTTAGCTTTTGTAGGAGTGTTCTCACTGAAGAGGGATTTGTCACTTGTCTGCTGATTATTTTACCATATAAACAGAGCTGGTTAACAGGTAGCCACATCTGGTTTATCTTATCAGTGTATTTATTTACTTTAAACAGAACGTGTTTGGAGGACAGTTGGATTGTATTAAGTGGCCGTGTAAGTAAGGCACTGTGTATTAACTTAGTCATGCTGATAAGATGCAAAATGAAAACTTGAAATGTATACTGCATAGGTCTGTCATTGCATCACTCCAGCACATGGCAAATGTCATCATGTGAATATGATGCATACTGTTAAAACAAATCACTCAGCTCATTCTACCAGTGCTAGTAAAACAGTAATTATTGCTTCATTCCTTAGGAATTACTTTCTGATTTAATTAAAATTAGTAAGGCCTGAGAGTCTAATGAGATTGATGTTAACAGGATTAATAGCTTTTTATTGGAAGCAAACTATACTAAGCTAGATTTTCATACTGAATAATATAAAAATACAATACCGGACATATTCTCTGCCACAAGTAGCTCACAAATGAGTCCTTAGAGCAGTTTAAATAGACAATTACCACCTGTGACCTGCTGCTGAGACTTTGAACAAAGGCTCAGCCTGCCTCTTTAGCTGTTCTTCTGTAACAGTTAATATGATTAGAGTCCAGATATTAACTGTCTCTATTTTGGAGGCCTATTCTTATTTTCAGGCCTGATTTACCCCTGCACATGATATGACTATTTTTGGAGGTATGTTCCTATTTTCAGGCTGAATTTACCCCCTCATACAATTTTCTGAATATCTCCTCAACATGCCTGATTTCTGAAGATGACTAGTAAGCAGAAACCAGACTTCATGACCAGTCCACAAATGGTACCATTAAGCTAAACAAAAAGGGACACTTCTTACATCTCCCATTTTGAGAAGCAGAAATAAATGATCTTCTGTAGCTGTATTTTTCAGTACAGTTCTTTAAAGTCTACATATTTTTATACTGTCTCTTTGATGATATGCTTACATTTTCCATTATGTGTTATTTGGCATTTACATTTTATGCTTATTAGATGTCCAGATTTTGGGTTGGATGCCCCTATGTTTCAAGGACCTTAGTCCCTGTTTTCAGTGCATGCAAGTTCAGAGGTATAGATTAGGCTCAAACTCCTGTCAATCTACAGAATGTAATGACACTGTTATTTATTTATTTATTTATATTTATTAATCAGGATAGAGTACTACTCTATATGTGAACCCTTCTCAGAGTCAGCCCAGAGGCATTTGTCTGGTTGCATGGTTTACTAAGAGTCACATAGTAAGCAAATGGAAGCTAAGATAATCAAATCCTGGACTATAAAAATCAGCTCATAGCTTAACCCTAAGGCAGCTAAAGGAACACAACCTGTTATTTTTATATTTGAATAGTATACCCCTACCAAGAATATGTATATTTAACGTGCTTGTTTGCTACCTACAATCATAGTACTACTATTCTTTGTATCCAATCTAGACTATAGGATTGTATCAGTGAAATGTATAACATGTATTTTCATTTTTGTACTTGTATCTGAGATTGACTCAATATTTGTGCCTGTACGTTGTGTATGTATCTTATGGCTATTTATAAATGTAGAGCTTTTCTCCCTGGGCCTCTGGTGAAAAAGGACATTTTGTCTAGTTGGACTTTCCTGGTAAACGAATGTAAAATAAATAAAATAAATAAGTTAAGCCTCCTCTGTACTAACTGCTAGACCATTTCATTATGCTTTACATAGCTCATTTACAGCTAACTAACTAATGGTATAAATGAACAGCCATTATAAAGTTGAATTATGGTGTATTAACTCAGTGTGGACATTCCGTCTCTACAGACATTTTAGATACAGCCAAGAAGAGAGTAATTAAAGAAGTCATATGAGGAGAAACGAAAGGGGCTTCATTAGAGCAATTTAAAGGAAGGTAATAGAAGAAGGACATGAGCAAAACTTCCAAGTACTTCAGTTGCATTACGCAGGGCCAGCAGAGTAATGGCTTTTGAAGAGATGCTTAAGTATAGAAGCACATTCAGCAGATGTGGTAGAGGACAATGTAAGGAAGTGGATAAATGGATATAAAAAGTATACACACCCCTGTTAAAATGCCAGGTTTTTGTGATATAAAAAAATTAGACCACAATAAAATATTTCAAAACTTTTCCCACCTTTAATGTTACCTATAACCTGTACAATTCAATTGAAAAACAAATCTGTTAGGGGAAAAATATAAAAAATGTATAATAAGCTGGTTGCATAAGTGTGCACAAACAAGAGCTAGGCAAAAGGGCTCCACGGCACCCCCCCCCCACCACAACACCCAGTGGCCCCATCCTGGTATACCTACACCAAATAAATACCAGAAAAGCACCCCTGCTAGAGCAGCGCCCTAGGTGATCATCTAGGTGGCCTATTCCTAAGGCTGGCTATGTGCACACCCTTAAACTAATACTTTGTTGAAGCACCTTTTGATTTAATTACAACATTCAGTCTTCTTGGGTACATACCTGCCATCAATTAAAGAGACTCTCATTAACCCAAAATAAAGTTCAGCTGTCCTAGTAGGATTTTCCTGACATTTACTCAGTTGCCTGCTACAACAAAAGCCATGGTTCACAGAGAGCTTGCAAAGCATCAAAGTGATCTCATTGCTGAAAGGTATCAGTCAGGAGAAGGGTACAAAAAAAATATCCACAGCATTGGATATACCATGGAACACAGTGAAGACAGTCATCAAAAAGTGGAGAAAATATGGGACAACAATGACATTCCAAAGAACTGGATGTCCCTCCACAACTGATGAAAAGACAAGATGAAAACTGGTCAGGGAGGCTGCCAAGAGACCCTAAGCAATGCTGAAGGAGCTGCAGGAATTTCTGGCAAGTACTGGTTGTGTACTATATGTGACAACAATCTCTTGTATTCTCCATATGACTGGGCTATGGAGTAGGGTTGCAAGATGGAAGCCTTTTCTTACACAGAAAAACATCCAGGCCTGGCTAAAATTTGCTAAACAATACAGCAAGTCTCCCAACATCATGTGAGAAAATGTGTTATGGTCTGATGAGACCAAGGTTGAATGTTATGGCCACAATTCCAAAAGGTACGTTTGGCACAAAAACAACACTTTGCATCACCAAAAGAACACCATCCCCATGGTGAAGCATGGTGATGGCAGTATCATGCTTTGGGGTTGCCTTTCTTCAGCTGGAACTGGGGCTTTAGTCATGGTGGAGGGAATTATAAACAGTTCCAAATACCAGTCACTTTTGGCCCAAAACCTTCAGGCATTTGCTAGAAAGCTGAAGATGAAGAGGAATTTCACCTTTCAACATGACAATGATCCCAAGCATACATCCAAATGAATAAAAGAATGGCTTCACTAGAAGAAAATGTAAGTTTTGTAGTGGCCCAGCCAGAGATCAGACCTAAATCCAATAGAAAATTTGTGGGGTGACCTGAAGAGGGCTGTGCACAACAGATGCCCTTGCAAGGAAGAGTGGGCAAATATTGCCAAGTCAAGAGGTGCCATGCTGATAGACTCCTACCCAAGAAGACTGAATGCTGTAATTAAATCAAAAGGTGCTTCAACAAAGTATTAGTTTAAGGGTACTTACACTTATGAAACCAGCTTTTTATATGTTTTTTATTTTTTATATTTTTCCCCTAACAGATTTCTTTGTTTTTCAATTGAATTGTAGAGGTTATAGGTCACATTAAAGGTGGGAAAAGTTTTGAAATGATTTATTGTGGTCTCATTTTTTTATATCACAAAAACCTGGCATTTTAACAGGGATGTGTACATGTTTTATATCCACTATCCACTGTAGATGGTATTGCAACAACTGTCACAAGGCAAAATATGAGTGAGGAGGCCAGTTCAGGAATGCCCATGGGTCCCCTTCTGGTGACAGATAGGAATATGTAAGTGACTGACTAAGGTTATTGCTGGTGCATGACTCATGCACATCAGCTGACTATGTGAACAAGCAATCCTACTCTGCTGACAAAGTCTGGTTATAAAGCTTTTGGACAGATAACATTTTCGTAGTAACTTAACTGGTTTTCCCCACTAGCTGAAAGCATGCTAATTTAGTCACTTTCTGTCTTAAGTTCCTTTTTTATTACTGTTTGTGTACATGTCTGTGTGCATGCACACATATGCAGACACACACACAAACAGTACAAAAAAATGAATCAGAAATGTTTTTGTTGTCAGCTGTCATAAAGTAGCTAAAGTCAAAATAGAATGAACTGATAAACTGCTAGCAAAAAAGGATGCCTTATATTGAATCAGGTTTCTATATTCTTAAGGTTGTTCATAGCTAGGGTAATAGCTAGTTAGAATAAAGTTTATGCTGCAAAACCTATTATAAATCTATGTTTGGGATGACTATATGCTGTTCAAACAGAATTTCCTAACAGTTAACAAATTAGTGAGAGCAGATTTTTAACAGTATGTCAGTCTTCTCTTTCTGAAACCAAACCGCTGTTATGTGACAGCACTACATTTGCTCTAAATAGCATTCAACAATCCAGTACGACTCAAGTACAAATAGATACTGGTTTGGAAACTTCTGAAAACAGGGCATGAATTATAATCATAAAAAGCAAGCCTCAGCAGAAAAAAAATGCAACTATAGCACTTAGCATGGTTTACAGTATCAGGGTGCTAACATGCATTTTACTTGGCGTCATTAGAAAGGAATAGTGTGTATATCTAAACATCTGTTAACTGTCATCAGGTTATTCCACTACAATGAGTGTCACTTCACAGTAGACGGATTAACATTATTTCACTGTACCCATTCCAACTGTATGTAAAATATATACATTTACGCTACATGGTAGTAACTATAGTATCAAATGACATAAAATGTCTCACTCTTAACATATTAACTTTTAAATATCGTGATGTGCATTGTCAAAGTCCAATATGTTATTTGTCTGTGAACACAAAAATTCCCACATGTGCTGTACAAATTGTGAACTATGTTTTATATTATATTTACCTTGCAGTATTCTGCCTAATTTGTGTCTGAAAAGGGTCAATAGACCAGCATATTTAACCGGAAAATAAATGCAAAATAAAAAGTACGTTCATACATACATGCTATACGGCTACTTAAAGGCATTAGATTGCACATGGCAGCCTATCATATCTCCTTTCTATTCCTGAACTAGTAGGCTGAGGTAGACAGTGTCCAATTAAAGCCCATGGTAGAATTTTCCCCAAGACACACTTCCTGCTGTCAGAGGGTGTAGACAAGGGAGATTTTTAATGATGCAGAAATGCCATAGGCACATATATAAACATTAATAAATAGGTTACTCCCACAGATGACACTTTCAGACTTGTAGTTTATCTTCTCACAATCTGCCTTTTCCCACATGTTTTAAGAACTGCCAGATTGACATCTTGCTATCACAAGAAGGGGCAGGCATGAGCTATTCCAGGGTTCTGCAGCATAATCCTTCCAGATTCCATGAGTGGTGCTCATTATTTAGAATCTTTCTGGTTTGGACATGCAGATGTGTGAGTGGGTGTGCGTGAGTGTGGATGTCTCACATATACCTTTTGATAGTCTGTATATTTTTTTGATTTTACTGATACAGCTTTTATGCAGTTTTCCTATTAATGTCTTATTCGTCTTGAGGATACCTTGTTGTTTAACACTTTATACATCTTGGCTTACACCAATACACACACACACACACACACACACACACACACACACACACACACACACACACACACATGACTTTTGTCTGACCATGGGGTACAGGAGATGCAAGCAGATACTCTCTTTCTGTGCCATTGTGTCAGCTCATATTTCTTTACTTTGGACTTAAAGTCTGAGTCATTTTTGAAATTTCATATCACAACTTATATGAAATATGGTTAGGTAAAGTATTTATTTATTGATTTATTGATTTATTTATTTATTTATGTGTCTTTGTTGACCAGGAAAGTCCAACTGGGCAAAGCCCATTTTCAGTACAAGCCTGGTGAGAAAAGCTCAATCACAGTACAGTTACATTAACGAGTGAATTTAGACAGTTCTCAGAAAAAGACCAGTTATATTTTGCAGAAAAAAAACAGTTACAACACAGGTATATACAGTAAAGTCAAAAGCATAACTGGTTCAATCGGCACCCTGGGTCGGTATTATGAACCGTATCTTCTCAGCAAAAGGAAGAGATTGATTCAATGCAGTAAACTTTTTGTTGGGGAAGGGGTGGTCATCTGGCTGCGGTGCAGTAACCTATTTCGGAATGACCAGAAAAGTTTAGACTTTCTTTGATATTTGTGTTGAAGGTTATTATAGTTGGTCTGTTTATCTAGTTTGATATTGAGTTTAGTAAGGTTTCTTAGGTGGCTAAATACCTGCATTGAGTTTTGAGTCTTATGTTTACAGCTTTCTGTCCACTTTGTCACATTCTAGCATTAGTTGTTTTTTTACCTTAGTTAGCCAAGGTGCAGGGTTGGATTTGACTCTTTTATTGTGGACTGAGGCTAAGTCATTAAGGATTTTTAGGAAAATGTCATTGAAGTCGGACACTGCAGAGCCTACTGGCATAGATTTTAGTAAATCCCAATTGTGCTGAGATAGTGTTATGGTGTCTGTTGAACTTGGTTGAATTTTGTATTTGGTTGTATATACTTGGTTTGTCCAGGCTATAATACCTTATAATGGCATATGCTGGCAGGTGACCAGCTATGTTCTCTGGTAGACATCCAACTGTATTTAATTTGTCTGGTTTATTGATGAGCACCCATTCTAAGGTTGATTGCCTGCTGAAGTTTTTGTCTATTTTAGTAGGAGATGTCATTAATTAAGTAAAGCCATATGTATGGATTTTGTCAGGGTAGTACTGTTTATAAGATTCCAATCTATGTTTGTGTCTCCTAGGATGAGGGCTTCATATTGGACATTATAAGATAGCCAGTGAAGGAGATATTCGGCAGTACTGATGTTGTTACCTGATGGTATACATACAGCTGAGATACAGATCCCTTTTCTATTATTCATGTTTAGTGTTGCTAAAATGATCTCAACATTGTTAAATTTTGGGATCTCTTGTTCAAGTAGGATTATATTTAGGGAGTTATTATAAAAAAGTAATCCTTTCAACAGACAGAAAGTAAAACGAATTAACTTATACAAATAAAACCTGTGATTAAAAAAAATGCTATACTGCCATTATATTCTTCCATTCTTCTTCAAACACAGATACAATACTGCAAGCACAATGGGTTGTGTGAATGGTAGAACATTGTGGTATTAGTGGAGCAGTGATGTCCTGCCTTACTCCATCTTGCTTCCATTTATGTGTTTCTTTTAGTTGTGGTAGATTGTGATTGTGATGTGAGGGGATGTGACACCAGTACTCTGATTTTCACTGCTTCATTTATAGCCATATAGAATGAACCATAACTGGCATGTTTTGAACTTTTAGAAAATAATGTTCCAATGTTTAGAAAATATATTTCTTCTTTATAAAACCCGTGTTGTTTGAGGCACCAGGACTTCTGACTTGTAACTCTTTATATTTATCAGAGAAATTCGAACATTTGCACCTTGTATACAAATGGTTTTATGATATAATGCACCTTTGGTTTGGAGTTGCAATTAACTACTCATATAAGCTTAGTGGTGCAATGTACAAGGCAATATACCAAACAGCCTTTGCATTTTTATAGGGTGATATTTAGCAGAAGACAAGCTTACATACTGCAGACATATCCCTATAGTGGAAGTCAGTCAAACCCGTGTGTACTCAGCTACTAGCATTTTATTAGGAGCATAAATAGTCATTACATCTCTGTCTATAACAACCATTGAGGATTTTCATAACCAGTGTTTCATCACTCTTCAAAAAGTCTAACATTTATTCCACTGAGTTCATAGAAAGAGCATGGAACAGCCTTCTTTCCATGTTATGCATTCCTATCAATAAATCCATTTTTTATCTGTTAACAAGGCACTCTGTTGTAAACAGCTCTTATTAATATGAAGTATATGTGTTTCATTTACTAATGAAAATATATACTCTTTCAACCACTGACTGCGTACTATTCCAAGGAAAATTATTAGTTGAACATGATGTCACTTTTACACTTCAAAGCACTATGAGTGAGAAAGGATTGCATCACTGGAGCAGCCGACATCATCTGTCTGTGATGCTTCCATTTCTTACCTGATGTTTGGACAGCAGACAACATCAGGGTCACAATCCTGCACTCACATATTTCCCTATAAGCAGACTCAAAATCCAACAGTGCAACAAGGCAGCATAGTAGTTACTTAGTGGCACCTCAACCACACCTCAGGAAGAAATTATCTATGAAGCAGAGTGCCCATCACCTTATGACATCAATGTCTGCATCAGGCCACAATCATGTAATGGGACTTCTGACTCATCACAGAATGAAACTGCCTATGATAGACTACCCACCATCTCAAGGCAGCATCTCCTACTTCTGTGATATGCCCCCATCCAGTGTGCATAGGTGGACATGTGTTATTTTATCCCTAGCCACTTGAGCACATGATGTCAACCATCATTAATTTCACCCTCCCTAATGTGTGGTTAAAGTGGTGGTGTCTCATACAGAATTTGATTCAACTATGCACTTACCAGCATAGCCTCTTAATTACACTATATGCATCATGCTTGATCAGTGTGACACCACACTGTTACTGTGTGCTTACCAGGGCCCTCACTAGTCAATAGATGTTGCATCTTTGCTTTCCCTACCATGTATTGTGCCCATTACAACTTAGGGGAAGGTATATGTCTACTGTTTGTTGCTGTTCCACTACACTATTGTCTTATGATGGCATTAATGTGCCTTTCCTGCTGGATGTGTGTGTGTGTGTGTGTGTGTGTGTGTGTGTGTGTGTGTGTGTGTGTGTGTGTGTGTGTGTGTGTGTGTGTGTGTGTGTGTGTATGCACACGTGCATGCAGATGCAGTCGGACTAAACTGATATTCCAGGCTGCCCAGACTGTCTTCTCACCAGCATGTATCCTACTAACAGCATCTTGCTGGATGTGGTAGGATAATACTAGAATGCCCCCAGACTTGTTGAGGCAGCAGAAGCAGGCATTTAGCATGCTGAACACCTACTGTAAGGGTTTTACATATGTGTTGTCAAACTGGAGTTCATCCAACACTGTTGGTTCTGTATAGATGTCATAAGCCAGGGCTCCAATGGGTATCCAGCTTCATCTATATTGGAACGGGGGCATGTGTTTGGGGTTTCTGCATTTGGATACTCTAAATGTAGCTGTGTATATTAACATTAGCCACAGTGACTGCATTTACCAGCTGGGTGATTCTGTGGAATTTCATTATGCAGGGAAGCAACGATACTGCTGAGATGTGTTCCAAATACTCAAAAATTGTGTGAGCTACCTGACTCCTGTCAAACACATCAGTTATGATCTCTTGCATGTCACATACTACTTAATAGTTCACAGAATAACAAACCTTTGTGACTATGGGTCAGATAATGTTTATTGCTATATGCATGCAGTCTATGACAACCAATTCCTCAGGGAGGCAGACAATGCTGTAGAAACCATGCATTGTGTCAGCCCTCTCCTGTGTTGCTCTAGGAAACTTTATAGTATTCTATACACCTGGAAGCATTATGCTAATGAACCTTTTTAGAATTCTAGACATGGAAATACTTGACATGCCCCCAGTTGGTCTCTGAAAGGTCCCTGTAGCTATAGCTACATTGGTCTCAACAGGTTTGGGAAGGCCATGCATTCCTATTAATTTCATGTGTGAGTGACACATTTACCTACACCCATACAATGTCCCTACCATCTCTGATTATCCTGTGATCTGTGAAATGTTGGTAAGTCGCACACTTACTGCACAGCTTATACTGGCACTGGATAGCATCTCACTCAGACTAGCAATGTTAAGGATTACAGTATGCTGTTATGTGAGGGCTACTGTAACTCTTAAACTTGTTTGTGCACAGTGATGGAATATTTGGTGCTTTGCTTTTTATAGTCATGTGCACAAGCTATGCAATTGCTTCAGTGCATGACTATGAGTCATGCCTATGCCCATATTGCGATTTTTGAGAATCATAAGGACCTCATTTTGCTACTGCATTGAATTTGCATGTCATTATTCAGTTATTTGCATATATTTTTCACTACACATTTGGTCTGACTGCAGTGTAATGTATGAGATGATGGGGTAGAACTACAGAGGTATATGCTCAGCATTAATGATTCTGTGCTTTTTGATAGCCTCATGGTCTAAATACAGGCACCCAGAAACAATTAAACTGCTCTACCAGTCTATCCATAGGCAGCTATGGCACACATATTTGCTGCATACTATGCGACCTATTAATTCCAGCCTCTGTATCAGCAATAGCAAGCAGTCAAACACGTGCATGCACACACACACACACACACACACACACACACACACACACACACACACACACACACACACACACACACACACACACACACACACACACACACACACACACACACACACACACACACACACACACACACACACTCACTCACTCACACACACACACACACACACACACACACACACACACACACACACACACGCATGTGGATGCACATACACGCACACACACACACACACACACACACACACACACACACACCCACACACACACGTGCGAACACTGTCTTTTCACAACATAATGTAAATGAAGACAGCAATCAGTAATCAGTGCTGGCTGTGTACAGGAATAGAACCCTGATAATGGTCATGGTAGCTGAAGTTTAATTAGTTGCTTGTGAAGCTTGACAAGACAGTAGAGGAAGATGGGTTTGCGTACCCTAGTGGGGAGAGATGTGCTGGGAGGATCCTCTTTTGGAGATCTGAATTAGGTCAGAGGCTCAGAGAAGGATCACTATGCTGGGTTGGGTGTGGAAGCTGAGGAGGTGTAGTCACTGAGGCTGGGCAGGCACTCCCTCATGCTGCACCACATTGCCGGCCCAAAGAATACATGCCTGAATGTATCAACATGGGGAGTGGGAATTAAGTCTGTAAAAATCCCTTAACAGTTTCAGGATGACAGCACCCTGCTTATCCTGTTCTGCCTGGAATGTGGTGCCAGCAGGAGCAACCCCCTAACAGCCTGGCATAGAAGAGATTCTATGATTAGGAGCTCTCCCAGTAGGGAGATTGACACTGTGTTGGTTATACCAACAAACCTGCCCAGGCATGGGAGCTGTCACTGCAGGTGCTATAGACAGCAGACATCAGGGTGCCTGAAGTCAACAGTGGTAGAATGAAAACAGAGAGAGAGAGAGCGATATAAGAATGACAATTTTACTTCAATGAATCTAAGATCAAATGCACCCATAGTAGAAAGAATGAAAGGAATCACCCATCTTCTTAATAAGAGAAAAGAAAGTAAATGAAACAAAAAGCACTATGAAATTCAGAAACAAAATCTGGGAATAAATTACTTCTCCAACAGCAGGAAAGAACAGAACTATCCATTTCTTCAAAAGAAAAGAAGTAAAAATTGCTGAATGAAAAAATTGCTGAATGCAGGAGCTCAGCACAAGAAATAAACTTCCTCTAGCTAGTGAATACTTTACATAAAGACTACAACATAATATATCATAAAAGTTCAACCCTCATCCCAAATAAACTCTAGTATTAACTTTAAAGATAAAAATGCAGATGTCAAAGCTCACATAAATAAGGACTCATAACCATGCTTTGCATTAGCCAACATCTTTTCATTACATGTTGCCCTTACAATGTCACCCCTACCTGTGAACAGTAGCCATCCTGTGATGGTTGCCTCACTTATAACTGCCATATCATCAGCAATGACAATCCCCCTCCTGGATAAGTCAGGCAGTGTCCACCATTCACACAATAAAGCTTTGGCCACTGCCCCAAACACCCATCCATGCAACACCTTTTGTCGAGTGCAATAAGATACTTGCTAAGCCTTTACCAAAAACAACTTTAATATAAAAAAGTAGCCTAACAAGACATTTCCTACACTGTTCACTTCCTAGTTATCTCCAACAGTGTAATCAATAAAACCTAAAGGGCAAAAAAGTCCACAATTACAAAAAAATACAGGCTAGTTCTACAAAGTAATGAGAAACATTTATTGAAAAATGTACAAAAGCAGTAAAATGCCCAGCAGACCTTCATCAGATGCCAAAAGTCTTGTTGAAGAGTGGAAGGGCATTTAAATAGTGATCAGAGGATAGCAGTCATCCAATAAAACTTATCATGTAATTAAAATTAACTAAAACAGCAACTTAAGTATTGTTAAATTCATTTGTTTATGTTCTAGAACTGGTTTGATATCGAGAGTACTGTCCGGCCCTGGATGTCTGTCACTCTGAAGTAGTATGATTCAGTAATACTCCTGGTAATAAGCCCAATATGTATATTTTCTCTTGTGAAGATGGGGGCAAAAGTTCTTCGATGGTGTGAAGAACTGAAAAGAATGAAGAACAATGGCAAATATTTAAGAGAGTCACATTCCACTTGCATTAATGCTTTGCATGTCTTATGATATCAGTTCTTGAAGGGAAAAAAAACACTACTGTCTGGAAAAAAAATGGGACACAGAAGTTGGGTAGGTACACATGTTATGTTTTACTGTTACAGTAGCCCATCCAGGATGAATGTCTGCTACCAGTTTATGAGTTTACTTTGGTCATCATGGAGAATCACATTTTGGCTTACTGTCTGATGTAGTGAAACTGCCACTGAGTGGCATATGTCACATTATCTGGACATTACAATGTTTACATACTTCCTGGCTGAAGCAAAACCTGTGTGGTATTTTGTGTTACATCATTGTTGGTAATAATGTGCACATTTCAGTGTTGAATATTACTGTTGTCATTGTTTAATGCCATCAGGTATATCATGCCATGAGATAGATCATGGTGTGTGCGTGACTTGGGTTAGCTTTTATTACTGTGGATACTCATCACATTAAGTGTTGTTAACACTGTGGCTGTACTGCTATCAGGACTACTTTTACAGAGATTGTGTCATGTGGCTGTATTTTATCTTAGTTAAGGTAATGGTGTTCAAAATTTATGGATACTACATTACCTAGGTGTTAACTGCACGTGGATATGTATGGAGTATACAAAGTGTATGAAGTACGTGAAAAGAGGAATGGAAAAAGGATAAATGAAGATACTCCTTTTTAACATTCTATAAATGGAGAATGAAACTCCTTTACCTCTAAAAGGGGCATGAGGTGTGCTGCTTGGACTAACTGTTAGAAGGAACATTTAGTTAGATGATATCAAATGAGTAACTTGAGACAGAGGATCCAAACAAACTAGCTGGATGCATTTAACTGAAAAAAAATACTATAGAAGAAGTCAAAGGATGCATTTTCAAGCTTAAGAGATGGAAAAGTAGAGGTCCTTATTGAATTTGCAAGGAGTTTTATCTAGCTGATAAAGTTATATGAGTGAAGTTACTGCCTGTGCAGTTTATCTATTTCCATAGAAGAGGAAGAAGAAGAAAAAACAAACATTTCCCTGATTCCTGGAAAAGGAGATAAATTATTCCAGTATGCAAGAAGAGAAGGCATAATGCTGTGTTAATGTATTGTCCTATTACAGTATAATTCCTTTCATTTTTTTCTTCCATAATATTAAAGTAAATAAAAGAACAACTCAAAGCATTCACTTATGACAAGCACAGTTTCTGTATGTGTCCAGTACTGATGCTTGTATGATGCTAATCTACACAACAAAGAAGTATACAACCACAGGAAAACAATCCTTATATAGCCTATTCATAACTCAGAACTCTATATTTAACAGTGTCAGTAGAGTTAAATTATGCAGCTTGATTAAGGAGAAATGTTTTTCAACTTCACAATAATAAACATTACACTATATATGCAGTGAGACATATAGTTAAAAAAATAGCTAGAGAAGTGGAAAGAGTCCAACTGGGCATTCCTGGACTTGATGAAAGCATATGACAAGGTCCCTAGAAAGCTAATTTGGGCAGTACTGTGATGGTCAAAGTCCCAGAAACACTGTTAGAATTAATTCAGGCTATGTAAAAGGACCCAGTGACTCAAGTACGAACAGTGTTTGGTCTCATAATTCAGCTCTGAACTCACTGTTGTTCATACTGGTGATACACTACATTAACAAACTGGTTGGTGGAGACAGATCAGAAAAGTTGCTGTATGCAGATGATGTGACACTAAAGGCAGACTTCTTCTTCTTTTGGCTTTTCCTGGTTAGGGGTTAACACAGTGGATCACCTGTCTGCTCATGATTGGCAGTGGAGTTTTTGCAGTGTCAAGTTGTCAGCCTGGTACCCAGCCTTCCACAGAAGGCACTCACATGCATGCAGTCACACCTAGGGCCAATTTTAGAGTGTTCAATCCCCCTACAGCATGTCTTTGGGATGTGGGAGGAAACCCACGTGACCACAGGGAGGACATGCAGACTCCACACAGAAGGTACCCCAGCTGAGGATTGAACCAGAGAACCTCTTGCTGTGAGGCAGCAACTCTAACCACTGCACCACTGTGGCTGCCCACAGTACAGGCAGACTCTGAGCAAGAAATTCAGCAAAGAAAAGGAG
This sequence comes from Protopterus annectens, assembly GCF_019279795.1. Taxonomy (NCBI): domain Eukaryota; kingdom Metazoa; phylum Chordata; order Ceratodontiformes; family Protopteridae; genus Protopterus; species Protopterus annectens. Next base: position 512,955,792 of record NC_056732.1, read on the forward strand.
AATGGAATGCAAAACTGATGGCACATGGGAAGACATTGATAATGGCACCAAACTGGGGAAATTCGAAGAAGCTGAGAATTGAGACTGAAGGGAAGATAGTGTAACAGGTTAATAGCATCAATTATCTGGGAGGGATGGCTGAGGATAATGGAAGTCTGAATGAAGAGGTCAAACTTGGAATCAGGGGAGGCTACAGCCATCTGGCATAGAGTGTCAGGTGTAGTATATGACAGAAAAATGCCAAAGAAGCTGAAAAGTAAGATGTAGAAGATAGTGGTGTGACCAGTACTACTGTATAGTACAGAAACCTGAGCAGTAAAGGCAGAGAAGTTGAGGAAGCTAGAGATGATAGAAATGAAGTGCCTGAGAAGGGTGGTAGGATGCACACTGTGGGACAGACGAAGACATGAGGACATAAGAGGAGAAGCCAAAGTAGCTCCAATTGCAGAAAAGATCAAAGAGAACAGATTATGGTTGTTTGGACACGTGCAGAAAAGCAGAAAACAATTGGGTGAAGAGGATTTGGGACAGACAGGAAGAAGATAAGCGGAAAGGAGAACATCCAGCAAAGAGGTGGATGGTTTGTGTGAGAGAAGATCTGCAATAGTTAGACATGAATGTTGAAGAAAGCAGGAGTGTGGCACTGAATCGCGAGAGATGGTGACGATTAACATGATACCCCAACCCCATGTAGAAAAATGGGAAAAAGCAGGCTGATGGTGACACACACACATACATGGGCCCAAGCTAAAACCACCAGGAAATGCCATTTTCCATATCAGTTTAGAGTGTGAAAAGGTAAAAGACAAGGATGTCTATTATCACCATTGTTACTCTTGATATATGTTGGTCAGGTATTCTCAAATGTGAATATGGTTAAGATTATCCCAAAGTAGGAAAGGACAAGTGCCCAGAGTTGGGTTTTGCTCATAACCTTCAGCTGTTGGTAATATCATAAGAAATCTTAAAGATACCAATAACCTATGATGAAATGATTATATGATCACATGATCTGAAAATGAATTAAAATAAATTGAAGTTCATTATTTACAATGTTAAGGACAGGATGAAGATTAAAACTAGAAAGGCAGTTTTTGAAAACAATGAGTACAAAGACATACCTGGAGATAGCATTTTAAGGAAAAAAACATAGTCCTCTTAATATTAAACAGTGTAGGTGACAGAAACCTGGTTCAAGGCTCCTGAGAGCACCCCAGCACTAACAGGTTTCACCTCATATCATAATGCCCGCCCCAAAATCCGGACAACACCAAGAAAGGAGGGGGGGTGTCCATATTCATAAAGGACACCCACACCTCAAGGTTGGTGGCAACGCACGATGCATCTGAGACCATCCAGGTGCAATTAACCATAGGCAAGACTGCTCTGCAATTTGTAGCATGTTACAGGCCACCCTCTCAAACTCAGGAACCTCACATGGCCTTCCTGAAAACATTGAGGGATAAATGTATCTCCAAACACCATCATACTAGGTGACTTCAACTACCCTAATATAGACTGGGAACACTACTCAAGCCCGAACACTCTAACCCAAAGATTCCTGGAGTTCATAAACTCAAATGCCATGGAACAACTAGTCACCATCCCCACAAGAGGTGAAAACATACTTGATCTCATCATCACGAACATGGGATCAAAATGTTCAACACCGAAGTATACCCCTCACTGGTGAGATCAGATCATAAACTAATCTCGCTGGAGGTCCTCATCCCGCCCCCACCTGAAACAAAAAGACCACAGTGAAAAACTTCTCAAAGCCGATTTCACACTTCTAAAAACTAGTGTGGTCTCCTTTAAGGCCCCTGAGCCAGTGGTAAACATTACTCAAACCGCTGAATCACTTACAAATGCCTTCTACCAGCACCTACAGGACTGCATGGATCAGGCAATCCCAAACAAAACTAAGACTCTCTGTACCACCAGTCTGGTGGACCCCAGCCATAAACAAGCTCTACAACAAAAGGAGGAAGCTACTACAAGATAGAGCAAAATCCTTGAAAGGTAAGACACCTTTGATCATTATAAGTAAAAACTAAGAGCTCTCATAAAATCATCCAAGCCAAATTTTGAGAGAAAAATCCCCAGGGACTCTAAAGACAATCACAAGGCCTTCTTTAGCTATGTTAGAAACCTAGGAGGAAACTCCCAGATATGCTCAGAATTAGTTCAAAATGATGTGAAAATTACTGAACCTACACACATTGCTAACATACTGGCTGACAGGTTCAGTGCAAACTTCTCCCCCAAAAGGAGAGATATCTATTCCAGAGGATTGTAGCCCCCAAACATCTCCCAGGTGAGAACTGCCCTCACTAAGGCAAAACACAGCATCCATGGGACCGGATGGTGTCCCCTGTGTGCTTCATGAACTCAACGAGGAATTAGACCCACAGTTAGGACAGCTGTTTAATCTTAGCCTCACCTCAGGATACGTACCCAAGGAGTGGCGACTGTGGTCCCACTTCATAAGGGCGATGCCTCCACAGACCCTGGAAATTACCGCCCCATTAGCTTGACAAGCCTTATCTGCAAAGCCATGGAGAGGATCATAATGGAACTCATAAATAAAGACATAGGGAACTTGCAGACTTTGGATCCAACCCAGTTTGGCTTTGTCAAAGGCAGATCCTGCCTCTTAAACTTGGTTGACATTTTCGAGACAGTCACCAAGGCCATTGATGAGGGAAAGGCAGTCCATACAGCCTACCTCGACCTGGCAAAGGCCTTCGCCAATACCCCACTCAGGTATCATCGAAAAACTCATCAGCTTGAATGTAAACCCATACATCACAAGATGGGTTGCAAACTGACAGAACCCACAGGGTCAGAGTTGCTGGAGCCATGTCAGACTCAAAGCCTGTCACAAGTGGTGTCCCACAGGGCTCAGTCCTGGGTCCACTCTTGTTCGGCATCTACTTTTCTGAAGTACGAGCAAACACACGACGGTTATCGATGACAAAGTTTGCAGGTGACTGCAAACCACATCTGACACAGATATCCTCCAGAAGGGCCTCACAGAAACGGATAACTGGTGCCAGAGCCATGGCCTGAAGTTAAACGCCAAAAATGCATAGTCATACCAAAACAAGGTTACCCCTAGCTACCATATAGGTGACAATCCACTGAGCACAGAAAAAGTCATCAGGGATCTGGGGACCCAAGTTGACAGTAGTCTTCGTTTGACACTCATGTTGCTAAAGTAGTTAGGAAAACCTTCTATATCGCCCACCTGATCATGAAGGGATTCACATCTAGATCAAGGGAGGTCATCGTCCTCCTGTACTCATCACTCATTAGACCTATGATTGAGTACAATGCCCCGAATGTATCTGACCAGACACCTGATGCAGCTTGAAAGGCCCCAAAAGTTCCTCACCAAAAGGATAAAGGGTCTCAAAATATGTCTTATGCTGCCCGACTGAAAGAACTCCAGCTTTATTCAGTCTCATACCGCTTGCTCAGAGGTGACCTGTGCCTGACATATAAGGCCATGTCAAACCCAGATTTGATGAATATGCTTCACCTCAAAAAATCTAGATCCCTCAGAACCACAAGGGCGGAGACTTAAACCTTGACACGGTTATAAATAGAACGTGCTGGAGGGACAGATTCATCACCCAGAGACTCCCTATGCTGTGGAACAAAATCCCGGTACATGTGAGGCAGAGCACCTCGCTGGCCTTGTTCAAGAGGAATCTTGACCAATGGATGGGAGATCGCAGATATACCCCAGGGATTACTTCAGTGTCACTGCTTGACAGAGGCACAGAAAAATGATAGGCATAGTTTTTATTCAAACTAAAGGGGTGGCGAAAGCCACATAACTATGGGCTAGGCTTATAAATGCCCTTGGGCAGATAGCCTAGTATGAACCTATGAACCTATGAACCTATAAAAAAGCCTGCAGTTTGTTTAGTCAGGCTAGGCAATGCTTTACATGGAATGACAATTGTAGCTTTGATAGCATGTATGTGAACAAAGATCTGTCCTCTGATCACATATGGGATGGAGATAAGATGGATCAGAAGTGCAAAGAGTTAATTAAAAGTCAGTGTAGATGAACATCATACTGAAGGCCTTACCTTTATCAATAACATTTCCATACACTATTCAAGACCTGGACTATGAGTTATCCTTAAATATGCAATTATTCATTGCAATTTAGTTTCCAATTGGATAAGGTTAACACATACAGATACCAAAAGTCTGGTTTATAGGCTGGGGCAAGAAATTAATTATTGGCAAGAGAAGGGAATATGTGTATGTGATCTATTAATGAGAATGGGAAAATGCTAGGTTATTCATTTGGAAAACTTGCACAAGTATCCAGCAAAGAATATTTCTTTGAGTCACAATGTTTAAATGATTTATGGAAAAGAATGCAGTATATTTAGATATTCTGGAGAACTTTTTTTAAGAGCAGCATGTACCTTGTTAAATATAAATATGAATTTGATAATTATGATGGAAATCTCTGGTTTTACAGAATATAGGGGTTTTGTAAGAGATGATAATCCATGCAATATGGAGGAAAAACAGAACCTTACTCACACACTGACATGGTGTTAATTTTAAAATCATTTAAGGAATATAAATAATATATGAGATTTTTAGATACCATAGGATAACATTGTTTTTTTTTTCAAATGAGTATGATTATGTGTAAACATTATTCTCTTTACATGATGTACTGTATTGTGAAACAGTTGCAATAACACTAGATAACATGGCAATGACCAGGGAAAGACGTAGTAAGCAAAGCAAGCAATAGAGTAGTAAGAAATAAATTATGTATGTTATTAACTTTCATGGAACCTGTTTGTATCTTGGTCATGAGACTGATTATATTATGATGTGTTTCATGTCAATAATTATTATTTGTGGCTTTAATGTGTATTATAACAACTGAACCTTGAGGCAATGAATAAGATGAAATTGCAACTACTTGGTGACAGTGTTGTGAGATTCAAGACTTGTAAGCACTGTCCTCCATAAACAGGCACCTGCGGTGTAGATTTAAGCTCTGTGACTTCTTCTTTTTACAACAACTGGGCTGTATTTTAAGTCCAATAGTTTGTTGTAACACATTTGACAGGCCCCGGGATTCATGAAGCTCGGTGCAAGGACGGTTTTAGCCTTGCACTAAGCATCCTCCTTAGAGATGGTGCAGCAGCACCATATGAATATTTATGAGGGCGCATTGCTGCACCTTCTACATGCACAGGAAATGTGTGCGAGTGCAGGGGGCATGTTTAAACGTGGCACGGAGGCTTAAACATGCCCCCACAGTTGCACATCCTACAATGCTTGCTATTAGAGCCCACCTCTAATAGTAAGCAATTAATTCAGTGTCCATGGATACTGAAATGTATGCAAAGCATACAAGAGTGTCCACAAACACTGAAATAAAATCAAAAGAGTAAACACTCAAGCACGTAGTGGAATGTTGAGCCCCTGTCCCTAGAACTATTACATTTAAATTCCCCGTGTCCCTATTTTACATTTGTATTGCTTCGTTATTGAAAGTATAAGCAAAGCGCAGCATGTTTGCATGTCACTGCCCTTTGCTTAGCATAGCTTGCACATCAAAATCATCCAAATAGAAAAAAACATGCAGAATCAATATTAGCATCAATAGTGTAGTGGCTAAAGCATCTGCCTAACAAATAAGCATTCACAGTTCGAGTCCCAATGCAGCACACATCATTTTCCATGTGGAATGTGTATATGAACATATTTTTACATCTTTTTGCTGTATAACCTACATAATAACATGTAAATGTGAACTGGAGTACTGCATTAAATGTTTAACTAATTTCATTTAATTAAAGTGGTAGTGTCATAATGAATAAGGCACTAGTAAGCAGGTTTAAGCACAAATAAGCAGTAGCAAACATATATAAGTACTAGTAAGCATGTTTAAGTGCATTTGCGCGGGTGTAAGCAGTGCCTACACACATTAAGCATAGTAGAAGTTAACTGAATTTAAGAAACTGAAATCAGAAGTTAGCACTGCTTACCATCTCGCAAACCCACACACACCCACTCACAAGTGCTTAAAAGTGCTTTAATCACTCTGCATCCAGTAGCCAGTGTTCTGCCCAGCAACAAAATCCGCAAAGGTCAAACCCAGGACACTGCACATAACAGCCAATGTGATTTACCACTAAGCCATGGCAGATATACATAAATCTGATGTTATCACATACATATCATCCAGCACAGTCATGCAACAGCATAGGAAATGTATATAATTATGTAGATGTATGTGCATGTGTATGTACAGATATAATATATATATATATATATATATATATATATATATATATATATATATATATATATATATATATTAACAAGAGTAAGCACACCCACCAGAGCAAATGCCTCTCCGCTAACCGTAATAATATATATGTCTATGGAGAAGTGTATTCCTATAACACTTCTACCTATAGACACAAGTATTAATGTATGTGTTCATCACTCTTTCAACATAAACATCCAAATATTCTATTTTAGTAAATGACACATTAGATGTAAATTTAAGATATGTAGTCATAGTATTAATTTGTAGTATATATTCCTTAAGTTCTCGCTCAGGGTGGTCACTCAGTTGTGCTGCATATGCTATCATTGCTTTAGTAATTTATTAACTACAATTTATAATGTAATAAAGCTATGTAGGTTAGCACTAGTATATATATTTATTCTAAATGTTTTTTTGAACTAAGAATATGAATATAGGCTGTTGCTGGATTTATTAGCTCACTACGAAGTTCGTATTCCTGCCCAAAGGAGAAACATGTTTATTTTATTTATGTAATATTGCAATATTTTATGCAATTAACCATCTTGGTGGCAAACATGTGTGCAAGGCACCAACATTTGTTAGGTGGATGGATGATTAGTTAGATTTTTGAAGTCCATGGCATGAGGTTTTTATAAAGAAGCGTATGTTTTTAAGAAAATGTAAATAGTTGATTGAATAATTGCATCTGTGTCACGTGCTTGTTATTTAAGCAATGGTTTGTATTTTCAACAGTTTTTAAAGTCTGATGAAGCGGTTAGTGAAAGCGCTTACCTAGTGCACATAATAAAAGACTTTTTATATACTTTTACAGTGAGACTGGATTATTGGAAGCCAGGTGGTTGCCTCTTTATGCTTCTTGCTTTTGGACTTTATATATCTATATATCTATGAAGAATGAATGTCGTGGCAATAAAACATACAAAAAGAATGAGAAGGAAAACAACAGCAACTCCTGTATTATTTAGTGCTGTCATCTTATGTCATATCAAGCTGGGCAGGGGTGAGCAAATCACTGCTTCTCAAACCACAGGCAGTATACTACCAGTGGGAGTAACACTGTCCACCTGCTAAGTCTATCTTACAAAGAATTACAGGGTGATCCCTGGTGGGACTACCCAAAAAGTGTGGGTTGATTGGACTTCCGACCATTACACATGCAAGGGCAGGTATGTTCAAGGACTAAATGGTGGGAGAGCCTGATGATACATGAGTGGAGACAACATATGTGTAGGGTCCCTAACGCTGGGGAGAGGGCAATGTGTGGAGGTGTGTCATGGCTGTGATAGCAACTGGAGAATGGATGGTTTGCATGTATGTTGAACACGGGTGGGGTGGAGGAACCATGGGTATGAAATTATAGATCCAGGCGTGTCAGGGTTGGATGGCCCAGTTCTAATTGGGCCACCTCGTGGAGGTCAGCGAGTTTGTTATAAGTATATATGCATACACACATACATACATCTATATGTAGAAGTACATTCCCTGTACCACATTCATTCCTTTTGCAGACATAAATAACATGAAAGTGCCCCTACAAACCTCGACAGTAGATAGAATGATAGGTTGTGCATAACCATAAATGTAATAGGTTCATAGGTAGGTACTAGGCTATCTGTCCAAGGGCATGTATAAGCCTATCTAAGGTGTGTCAGCGTACGCCACCCCATTGATCAATTTACTGAACCTCTGTCAATCAGAGCTATTGAATTTATCCCAGTATGTCCCAATCTTTGCCCCCCCTAATTATATTTGGCTTTGGCTAGACTTCTTACATTAAGAGGTTGAGAGGTATGATTTTCATGTATGTTTAGTTGTGTTGTTTGGCCTCTAAGGCTCAAGTCATGGCAGAATGGAGTCCTGACTCATTGGAACAGTCTGCATACTCGGATAACAGATGGTAAATAAATAAACATTTATGTATAGTGCTTTACAGAAAAGATGGTGACCCTCTTCTTTGCACTGTGGCTTATATATCCCGACTACATGCAAAATGCATGGCCTTTGTAACAGAGCAGGCCTTACATAGACTGTCATGAAATGCTTGTTTTATTTATATATATATATATATATATATATATATATATATATATATATACTCATTTCTTTGCGACATTTGGCATGATTTGCTGGGATATACAATTCCAATGCTAAATAATTTATTGTTTTGTTTCTGTTGTATATTGCAGTACTATAGTATTAGAGTTACAAGAAGATAGAGGAAAGGGACAAATCTGCAAAAATGCAGGTGTGTATTTTGTTTGAAGTTAGTGCTGTCCTCAAAAAAATAAAATGTGAGGATTTTCTCACTATGAAATAGTGGAATCATTCCAGTGATTTGCCGGCCACATCAACGCCAGTCACTAAACCGGTCTTATTTGTAATATAATTTTGCCAAACTCGTACATTATTAGTTTTCATGTGTAACATGTGCGTTATCATATAGTCATAGTTATTAATTTATTGTAGTGCTTTGTTAATGGGAGTAACAAAGTAATGAAGTATAGAGTCTAATCTTGAAATAAAGACGTGTGTCCCAGGTGGGACAACCCAAAAATTGGGAATAGTGTCCTATTGGTCACTCATTTCACCATTTTTTGTGGACTAAAAGGTTGGGATGTCTGAGGATACGTGGAGTGAGTCAACCCATGGGATGGGTCTATAGGAGTAGGGAGTGGCCAATGTGTAGTGGTGTGGATACACCGTGTTTCCAACTGGAGAATGGATGACTGCTGTGTCAGTGAAATGTTGGGGTGGGTGTTTGGGGAACTAGGATCCATGGGTATATGGGTATATATGCAAATGAAGCCGCACAGCAATAGTGTAGTGGTTAGAGAATCCACCTAATGAACAGACATTCCAGATTCGATTCCCACTGCAGCACATACCATTTTCCATTGGAATTCTGTATATGAACATATTTTGACATCCGTCTGCTGTATAACCTGCATAATAACAATTAAAAGTGAACTGGAGTGAAGTGTCAGTGTCATAATGAATAAGGCACTAGTAAGCAGGTATAGGCATAAATAAGCAGCAGTAAGCATATGTAATTACTAGTTAGCGTGTTTGTGCATCAGGAAACAGTGCTAACAGCCGGTTACAGTTTCTCACACTCAGTTAGCTTCTAGATTACTTAACCTGTGTATGAAACCCGCCTACTGCTGCTTAAAAGTGCTTGCTCCCGCTTACCCCCGCGTGAACAGGCGTAGACACACTTATTGCAGGAAGGTGGTGAAAAGGGGCAGAAAGAGGAAAAGACGGTAGGCAAGATAGCTAGGGATGTGCAAGAAGGGTGTTGGGGAGGTCCATACTTGCCCATGTCTTCTACAAATGTGCTAGTGCTCGGTGCCACCTGCATTGATAGCATGATACAGGTATTCCCTGGTGTCAATGGCATCTGTCCATACAGGGCATGTGTGTAAGGCATTGTATGTCCTTTGTGGATCAAATTTGATGGCACCACATATGTTGCAGGCATCCAATGGGGAACATAGTGACGGTGCATTGTCCGCAATTATGTGCCTATTGTACTGGTGGACAGGGTGCCATACCCTCTGCAGCCCATTGCAATCACACCATGCTTACTATCTGTCAACAATATGCAGGGTACTAGGAATGTAGCGGCAGTCATCTAGGCAAGTGTGTTTCTGTATGAGACATGGGTTCAGACTGTATTCCGGGTAATAGTAGGGTTGCTTACTTTGTTCACCAGGCCTTTTATCAGATTATGGCTTGCCAACCCAGTCTCTTGGCTGATTGAAATCTGTAATTCTCGTCAGGTGGACATTGTGACATACAATATGGCCACCATATATTAAAAGTACAAGACCCACTCCTCAACAAGTCCAGTTGTGAGACACTCACAGCCACCTCCACACAGGATATGACTAAGAAACACACACACCTGCCATGTCTCGGAATAGAACTCCTACCTAACTAGTTCATCACACTACAGCATTATGCAGTTATAACATGTGCTATAGAAATTACTAGGTTACAAGGTTCCCAGATGTGTATTTCCAGGTGGGTGACATCAGAAGCCTAATCCTGAATGCCTTGGCTATGTTGGGTATGTGAATTGTATGGAGTGTGACTACTCTAAAAAGCATTGTTCTCTACTTGAGCAGAGACAGACGGACGAACACACACAGTTGTCAGGTCTGGGATTAGAACATCAAACTAACTACTTTACCACACTACAGCAGTATGCAATTACAGGACTCACTACGGAGATTACTGGGTTATAGCATCCCCAGAGGTGTATATCTAGGTGGGTAACATTAGCAGGATTGCCGAAGTAGGGCTAATAAATTGTAGTGAGTGTGACTAGCCAAACATGCAGCGCTCTCCACACAGGCATAAGAACAAACACAAAAGCATCCCCATGTGTGGGACTAGAACCTCTACCAGAGTTCTATATCACACTACAGCATTACACTGTTATAGCATGCACCACACAGATTGCTTGACTACTTGTTTCCCCAAAGGTGTACTCCCTAGTGATTGACATCAGCAGGATTGCCAATGTAGGGCATTTGAATTGTATTGAGTGTGACTAATGCAAATTGCCACAATTAGTCTGTATGCATTAACTGCTCTCCTGGCCGGACCAAAATAACCCACCTTTGAAGGCCATGAACCCAGGACCCTGTACATCATAGTCACAGCAACTAACCACTAAGCCATCACAACAGTGCATGAGACTGAGGTTTCACCACAGTAATCCCACCATAGGCTAATCAAAGTGAACATGTGAAAGGAATGTATATACAGGTGTCCATAAAAGACCTCTCCAAAGCCAACTTCATGCTACTCAAGGCAGAAGTGACAATGTTTGTGACACCCATGGAGACAGGAGCTGACAGTTCTACTGATGAATCCTGCACTAAGGTACTGTATGAGCACATCCACTTGTGCATGATTCCTGACATCCCACATGGAACCACAACGCTCACCTCCCAAATAAGCAAGCCAGACTGGTGGTCTCTTGCCATGGTAACACCGTTGTAGCAAAATGGATACTCCAAGGATGCAAACAACTCCCTTACCAGCCACAGTAAGACAATGAGATCCCTCATGGAATCCTCCAAAGCTGGTTATGTAACTAAAATCACCACAGATTCCATAGACAACCACACAGCATTCTATAGTTATGTCCAGAATCTAACTGGCAATGCTGAGAAGTGCTTTGAGCTACAACAGAATGGCATTACACAGACTGCTCCCATGGATTGTGCCAATGTCCTGGTGGATTTGTTTAGTGCCACAGTCACCCCCCTCTCACCCCCAAAAGGGCCCATGGCAATATGAACAGAGTTATATTGGCCAGTAATCATGGCAACACAGGCAAAAAACACACTATCCACAGCTAAGAATACATCATCCATGGGACCGGACTGTCATGTGTAATCATAACCTCGCATCAGGTCTGGTGCCCACTGAGTGGCGTACAGCTGCAGTTATCCCACTCCACAAGGGGGAATCCACCTTGGATCCCTTGAACTACTGTCACATCAGTCTGACGAGCCTGATCTGCATGGCCATAGAATGCATTATTTGTATATGTGCAATGATTTGTACCAAAGGCAAGCGTCCAGTCTGGTGGACCCCAGCCATAAACAAACTCTACAACAAAAGGAGGAAGCTACTACAAGATAGAGCAAAATCCTTAAAAGGTAAGACACCCTTGATCACTATAAGTAAAAAACTAAGAGCTCTCATAAAATCATCCAAAGCAAATTTTGAGAGAAAAATAGCTAAAGACTCAAAAGACAATCATAAGGCCTTCTTTAGCTATGTTAGAAACCTGGGAGGGAACTCCCAGATATGCTCAGAACTAGTTCAAAATGATGTGAAGATTACTGATCCTACAGACATTGCCAACATACTGGCTGACAGGTTCAGTGCAAACTCCCAAAAGGAGAGATATCTATACCAGCGATTGCAGCCCCCAAACATCTCCAACGCCCAAGTGAGAACTGCTCTCTCCAAAGCAAAAAACACAGCATCCATGGGACCTGATGGTGTCCCCGGCTGTGTGCTCCATGAACTCAATGAGGAATTAAACCCACAGCTAGGACAGCTGTTTAATCATAGTCTTACCTCTGGATACATCCAGGGGTGGTGCACTGCAACTGTGGTCCCACTTCACAAAGGTGGTGCCTCCACCGATCCTGGAAATTACCGGCCCATTAGCTTGACAAGCCTTATCTGCAAAGCCATGGAGAGGATCATAATGGACCTCATAAATAAAGACATAGGGAATTTGCAGACTTTGGATCCATCCCAGTTTGGCTTTGTCAAAGGCAGATCATGCCTTCTAAACTTGGTTGACTTTTTGAAACAGTCACCAAAGCCATTGATGAGGAAAGGCAGTCCATACAGCCTACCTCGATCTGGCAAAGGCCTTGATACAATACCCCACTCGGGTATCATTGAAAAACTCATCAGCTTAAATGTTAACCCATACATCACAAGATGGGTTGCAAACTGGCTGAGTGACAGAACCCACAGGGTCAGAGTTGCTGGCGCCATGTCAGACTCAAAGCTTGTCACAAGTGGTGTACCACAGGGCTCAGTCCTGGGCCCACTCTTGTTTGGCATCTACTTTTCAAGTACAAGCAAACACAGGAGGGTTATGGCTGACAAAGTTTGCAGATGACTGCAAACTGGGCCATAGTAGAAAACACATCTGATACAGATATCCTTCAGAAGGGTCTCACAGAAACGGATAACTGGTGCCAGAGCCATGGCCTAAAGTTAAATGCCAAAAATGCATAGTCATACCCTTGGGAAAAACAAGGTTACCCTAGCTACCAAATAGGTGGCAATCCACTGAGCACAGAAGAAGTTATCAGGGACCTGGGGACCCAGGTTGATAGTAGTCTGTCATTCGACACCCATGTAGCTAAAGTAGTTAGGAAGACCTTCTATATTGCCCACCTTATCATGAAGGGATTCTCATCTAGATCAAGGGAGGTCATAGTCTCCCTATACTCATCACTCATCAGACCATTGATTGAGTACAATACCCCATTCGGAATGTATCTGACCCGACACTTGCAGCAGCTGGAGAGGCCACAAAAGTTCCTCACCAAAAGGATAAAGGGTCTCAAACATCTGTCCTATGCTGCCCGACTGAAAGAACTCCAGCTCTACTCAGTCACCTACCGCTTGCTCAGAGGTGACCTTTGCCTAACATACAAGGCCATGTCAAACCCAGATTTGATGAATATGCTTCACCTCAAAAAATCTAGATCCGTCAGAGCCACAAGGGCGGGAGACTTAAACCTCGACACGGCTATTAATAGGACGTGCTGGAGGGATAGATTCATCACCCAAAGACTCCCTATGCTGTGGAACAAAATCCCGGTATATGTGAGGCAGAGCACCTCACTGGCCTTGTTCAAGAGAAATCTTGACCAATGGATGGGAGATCGCAGATATACCCCAGGGATTACCTCAGTGTCACTGCTCGACAGAGGCACAGCAAAATAATGGGTATAGTTCCCCATACTAAAGGGGTGGCGTAAGCCACAAAACTATGGGCTAGGCTTGTAAATGCCCTCGGGCAGATAGCCTAGTATGAACCTATGAACCAATGAACCTATTATCAGGGAGGTTTGGAACATCGGCATTGGACCCTCAAACACTAGACCCCACACAGATTGGGCTCAGGGAGGGCCACTCTTGCCTCCTGAAACCAGTTGTCTGCTTTGACTCAGTCTGCATAGCTGTTGAAGAGGGTAAGGCAGTGACAATGCCTATGTGGACCTTGCCAAGCCCTTCAATACCATACACCAGCCTGGAAACATAGATTAACATACTAATCTGGCCATACATCCCTATGTCACTCAATGGTGTGCACATGGCTTACTGACAGAACCCAAAATGAAAGTGTAACCATCTCCAAAGCTATCCCCAGACATGTGACAGGTGGAGTACCTCAGGGTTCAGTCCTGGGACCACTGTTGTTGGCTAACAAAGGTAACAGATGACTGCAAAATGGGAGCCATTATGAGCCTGACTGTACTGCATGATACGTTACTGATACCAGCCTGACATCATACAGGTGGGATGGGGTACTGTCAATATCTTGTGGCCTTGTTGTGTAAGGTCCTGGTTATGGGATCTGCAACAGGTGGTAGTGTATTGCAAGGCAGACATGTTTGGCTATGGGGGGGGGATAAATATTTCTGCAAGACATATGTTGTTTGTGCCTGCCAACCCCATTCATGGTACATGTGGACATATATGTTTCTGCTATGTTCCCACCTTTTTTACAGATGTATGTCTGTATATACCTATATAGATATGAATATCTGCTCACACATATGTGTATATATATATATATATATATATATATATATATATATATATATATAGATAGATATATATATATATATACATATATATCTACATTTGCATCTGTGTTGATATTAATATATTCTCACACACACATACATCTACATGTTGGAATACATTCTCTGTTATGTTGAATGACTGGTCTGGATGATATGTTTGTTAATACAGCAAGGTTATGTGTATCTGAGGTGGCTTAGAGGTAAATCATTTTGGCTATGGTATGCATGGTCCTTGGTTCAAGCCTAGCAGAGGTTGTTTATTTTGTTGCTAGGCAGAACAAGGGCTGATGGATACAGAGTGATTACGGCACTGTAAAGCAGTTGTAAGCATGTTGTCAGGCAAGAAATGTCCGAAGTGAGTCACATGTGAAGGCACCGTAGGTGGTGTAGGTGTCCATTGGGGAACATGGTGGAGGTGCACTGTGTGCATGTAAGTGCATACTGGACAGATGTCCACGGTGACATGCCCCTGTAGCCCTCTGCTATCACTGCATAGTTACTATCAGTGGCCAATATGCAGTGTACTACCCACATATTCGCTGTTGCCTAGGCATGTGTGTGCATATGACACATGGGTTGAGTGTGTGCTCTGAGTAATAGCAGGATTGCTAACTGTGATTGGCTGGCCTTGATGTCACATGCATGGGTATGGCTTTGCACCCCAGCCATGCAGCTAATGTACATCTGTTATCCCTGTATGGTTGACATTGTGATATCGAGTACGGCCAACATACAAAATATGCAAAACCCCCTCCACATTGCTCACAGGTGTCACACACTTACAACCACCACTACAGAGGATACAAGTCCAAGTCACACACACACACATACACACACACACACACACACACACACACACACACACACACACACACACACACACACACACACAGACACACACACACACACACACACACACACACACACACACACACACACACACACACACACACACACACACACCTGTTGTTTGTGGTATTCAATCCCCTATGAAACTAGTTTATTACACTACAGCAGTATGCAGTCATAATACACACCACAGACATTACTGAAGTACCTCTTCATCAAAGGTGTATTTCACAATGAATGACATCAGCGGGATTACCAAAGAAGGGCATTTCAAGTGTACTGCGAGTTTTACATTTCTTTTAAACATGTTTACCCGCTGCTTACTGTCTCAAAAACACATTTATACCCACCTCATTCTGGCCTAAACAAAGTTATTAACAACCCTTGAACCCTGGACTATGCACACCATAGTCACTGGACTTACCACTAAGCCATCTGAGTTTTACACATGTTTCCTGGTTTTTAGAATACACCATTTACTACAGGTATTCCACAGTACTGAAAACACATAGGACAGTAACTTTGCGTACATATGTACAGTACCTTTTAATGTACTGTACTTTGTGAAACAACATAGACAAGTCTACATATGTACAACTGTTTTAAATACATACTATATATATATATATATATATATATATATATATATATATATATATATATATATATATATATATATATATATATATATATATATATATATGCATTCTGTTATGTGTACGCAACACACACACACACACACACACACACACACACACACACACACACACACACACATATATATATGTGTGTGTGTATGTGTGTGTGTGTGTGTGTGTGTGTATACACAGACACATGTATAGCCATATATATATATATATATATATATATATATAAACATCTCTGAACACCCTTTGTGGCACAGAAGGATTCCAAAGGAATTGAAGTGCACAGAAAGCACAGGCAACTCTTATTATAACATTCAAATTTTAATTAGTACACCAGAGAAGGGATGGTTGCTGTGTATGTGGAGTTTGGGGATGGGACTGATGGGTAAGGAAATACACCCCAGGGATTGAGGAGTTTGGGGGGATGATGGGTAAGGAAATACACCCCAGGGATCACTTCTGTGTCACTGCTCAACAGCGGCACAGGAAAATAACATACCCAACAGTAGTCATTCTTAACTGTCTATTATTTTCTATTCCTACCTATGTAATATTCTGTAGACTCCACTCACCACAGATGACTACCATGGTGTGCAGCATGTTCATAGGTTCATAGGTTGATACTAGGCTATTGGCCCTAGGGCCTATACAAGCCTAGCCATAACAATTCCCTGGATATTTCTTCCCATAATATTTACTTCTCTGGACCCCTGTTAAAAGACATAACACATGTGTATGCCTGGCTACAGGGTAGTCACACATACACAAACACACAAACACTTGCTAGTATTGTGCTTACAGGTCTTGCCTATGTAAAGGTTACTAGTAGAGTGGTAAGCAGTTGGGGATGTGGCACAGAACCCATACAATTACAGTTAATCTGATTCTGCGTCTGAGCTGGGTGACATCACAGGAATGATTACTTGGAGTGGGGAGGGGTGAAAAGGGTAGTTTAGCAGATGACAAGGATAAAGGCCAGTGCAAAAGGTGATTTCTCTTTGGAAAGCAGTAAAATCCACTCTCATGACAGGATGCAGACACAAATATACACACACAGTTGCCAGTGGTGGGATCAGAACTTCTGCCTATCTATAGATCACTATTACAGTACTACACAGTTACGAGGCATGCCACAGAAATTACACATTTCCAAATACTCAGAATTCCCTTCTAAGATTGAGGACATCAACAGGGATACTGACAGTTAAGATGTACATAGCTGTAAGCCTGTGTGTTTAAAGTAGGAGTCCATTACAACCTATATGCACAAACAAGACACATCATCTGCAGTTAAGACATAGGTAGGCCTTAGAGGTGTATTTGTAGCACAACAAGCCCTGTACTGGAGTATGTCCATCTGTGGAATGGACTACTACTATCACTATACAGGGTTACAGTGGGCATAAGCATACACTTAGAATCACAGGATTTGTTTGGATGCATTGACTACAATTACACAAGGTGACAGTGGGCATGCTCATACACTTAGTAGCACAGGGCCTTTTGTGATGCACTCTGACTCCAGCTACACAAGGTTATACTGGGCATGCTCATATACTTAGAAACAAAGGGCTTTCTTGGATGCACTGACTTCAAATACACAAGTTGACAGTGGGCACGCTCATACACTTAGTAGCACAGGGCTGTTTGGGATGCACTCTTATTCTAACTACAGAAGGCCACAGTGGGCATGCTGATACACTGATACATACAGAACACATTGTCATGGACTCCTATTGTAAACACACAGGTTTGCAGCTATGTACATCTTAACTGTCAGCATATATGCACATCATACAGGTTTACTAACAGATACCTGTATGTGGCCCATAAATGATACATCTGCGTCTGTGCTGTGTGATACACATGCACACATGTACATGAAGTACTGCCATATATATGTGAAGCATGCACAATCATGCATGGGTGGAAGTGACAGACAATTGGATAACTGGGACACACAGGTGGATGCAAAGTACAGCATGTGTCACACGCATAGCTGCCCTGAAAGGCATACATTGATATCAGGTTGTGGACAGTGACATCATAGTTGGAACAGTGCATGTGCAAACATAATATGTGAGCCCCATTGTCTAATGGTACTGAGGTGCAGGTGTCAAGATGACCTTGGCCACCTGTGTTAGTAGTTGTCATTATTAGCTTGACTGTTCCACTAAGTATATCTCACATTGGTCATCTACACAACGTCTGCTGCTGCCTGTCATCTTAGATGTAGCATGTGAGACCAAGCACAATACTGCCACTCACAGTGATGTCATGGTATGAGTGGCAACTGCTTCACCAATACAATGAGCCAATGTCCTGTTGTAATTATGAGGTTGTCCAGTGTCTATCATTCTGGGATGACATGAGTGAAAGAAGACAAGCCTTTGTGACATATCACATGCAGCCATCATTCAAGGGAGTGTGGATAATATCTAGGTTGCATTTAACAATATAGTGCCATTCCAAGGGAAATGTCCTAAACACAGAAGCAACACCCTGACACTTACAAGACAATTGCATCGGATGCTTATGCTGACCAGTGCTAGATGTGTGGCTTTCATAATCCACTTGCTCAATGTATAACCTACAATGGGGAATACTGACATATGTGCAGTGGGGAACACCTGGCTGAAGGCTCTGTAGTGAACAATAGCACTACCACCATATAACTCAGATAAAAACATGTGGGCCATAACACTGGTACAGACCACTCCAGGTGGTGGTGTCCCCATATTCATACAGGCTACTCACAAGTAAAGACCACTACTCCAACATAATTCATCACAGATGAGTCAGGTACAGGTGACAGTGGCAAAAGCTGCATTTTAGCTTGTATCCTCATATACACCCCCCAGCCTGTCCTCAGACTACCAACACATATCCATAAATGTGGTATGAAATAGTATGGTACAACAGCAAATAACCTTCGACTGGTGGACTGTACCTAGCCCTACATCAGCTGTGCAAAGTACCCATGTACTGACACAGTTGAATAATGTGTTATGCAATTAAATAACACCACTGTTTCTAACCAGGTCAGTTGTACACATACCAGGTCCCTTGGATGTTGTCAGCAGTAACACAGTTGACTGTTGCTATATACCAGTAAACAACACCCTCATGGTCGGATATGACCTAGACGTGCCTGTCCTGGATATGTACATCCCACACTCATACACCATACATGAAAATACCATAGCTGTTGTTGTCCTTTGTACATACAGCTGGCTACATTCATTACACACAGGCACATGGAAGATAGGTCCATGGCTGCTGAATGCTAACAGTACATAAGTTTTGATATCTATGGTGAAAGAGGTAATAATCCCTTTCTACTGGTCACCAATGGCACCTATCATATCGTACAACAATCCATGTGGCATGTATGTCATTAGACACGTCCACCAAATGTAATGCCTACAAACATACACAAATAACAGGACCGTAGGCCTTAAACACATGACCTGTATTGACAGACTCAGGGAAATACAGCTATGCTCTGTATGTTCCTGAGTAGTAACAGGTGATATGTCCATGACATGTACAGCCATGTGTGACCCACAGCTCCTACATATACCACATGTCAACAATTGCAAGCCATGCATGCTGTGCACTGTCTGGGCATGCACCTTATTAACACAATAGCCACAACATGCTGGGGTGAGATGCTCATAAGCCACAGACCTCACACATGCTTGAACAAGTGTAATGCCTAGCTCAATCAGAGCACATTGCTGGCACTCTTTCAGTAATCATGAGGTGTGTGTGGCAAATATGAGGTGTGTGTGGCAAATATGATATGATCACTGTTGACCATTACAGTGCCCTGGCAACACAGAGAAACTGTCAACTAACAGTTTGTGGCATCATGACATGGAATATTGCTGTGTGTGTCACTTGCTGATATGTGCTATTGGCGTAAATGTCAACTTAGCTACTCAGTGAAGGTGGTTGTGTGTCCAACCGGTACATGAATATAACATCCAATATGGTGTAATGCTCAGCTAGGTTTCACATATGGTGTGGGGAAGGTGTGGAATGTATCCTGTTGACCTGATAGTCCACTTACTGATGGAGACGGCATATGTGTACATGTATTGATGTGTGTTTAGATTCCATGTGTGTGGAGCGTCTGATTTTTGAAGGTGACTGTTGTCTTAGTACAGCATGCAGTTGCAATGCAGCCTCAACATTGCCAAGTGTATATGGTGATATACTCAAAGTACGGTAAGCTGTACTTTAGGTATGGACAGATGTTTGGACATAACTACTAAGTGGTGGGGCTACTTTGCAGATGAATGATTACTGAAACCAGCTCACAGGTGTGTTACAACCATTCCTACAATAACCTATGCAACTACTAAGCTCTGGTGTTGTCAATTGAAGGGGAAGACCCACACAGTAGAATGCAGTAAGGGTGACACTGAAGGCAAACCTCTTGACACCTGTAACAGAAACACCTCCCCTGTGCATATACTGTGCATAAGTCAGCACAGTTGACAAAGGTAAATGTCAGTAAGCTTTGTGGTGCGTGCAATAGTGCTGTAACTCTGTAATACCTATCATGAGATAGGTGTTTGGCTCCCAGTACTGGCAAGTGTGTGTGTGTGTGTGTGTGTGTGTGTGTGTGTGTGTGTGTGTGTGTGTGTGTGTGTGTCCATACATGTCATGTATGGTCGGGAATACATCCCCAATGTCTTTTACTCTCCTGTACACTGTTGTAGACATCTGCACAGAGTGAAGTGTAGAAAGCAAGACATAGGCAGGGGTGTGAATCTCACACATGCCAAGTGTCTGTATGTGTGTGACTTAGGTGTATATCTTTGTGAATGCCACAGTGTGTGTGTTTGTGTGTGTGTGTGTGTGTGTGTGTGTGTGTGTGTGTGTGTGTGTGTGTGTGTGTGTGTGTGTGTGTGTGTGCGTGCATCACCTGCCATACTCAAAAGATAAAACCTTCTCCCCACATCCACTCACTGCAATCTAGTATCCCTGTTGAAGTCATCAGTCTTAGAAGGTCATTCTAACTGCCTGTAAATGTGTAAGCCCTGGCGTGAGGCTTGTTTTACCATAGTCTACTGATATACCCCCCCCACATACACTCACCAAAATCTAGTATCCCCGTGGATGCCCTCAATCATAGAAGGACATTCTGACTGCCTGTAAATGTGTAATCTCTGTGGCACATCTCGTAACTGTGTAGTACTATACTAATGAGTTGTACATAGGCAGGGGTTCTAATTCCAACACTGGCAACTGTGTGCATGTGTTTCTGTGTCTGTGAATCCCTGAGTGTGTGGGTGTGTATGTGTGTTTCATCCTGCCATGAGAGTGGGTATAACTGCTTTCCAAAGAGAAACCACCTTTTCAACTGGCCTTTATCCTTGTTATCTGCTGAACCACTCTTTTACCGCATCCCCGCTCCGGCTAACTATACCTGTGATGACACCCAGTATGGATGTGAGGCTCTGGCCACAGTAGCTTACTACACAGCTATCATGCTCTTGGACCATTATATCAGTAAACATGTTTGAAACTTGGGAGATTATAACTGTGATGTGGAAGCTACGAAGTGCATGCAGGTATTGTCATACAGACCTGTGAGTCATATGGGACACTAACTGAAAACACTGATATCCCCCTTGTAGTCTGTATGCACACATTTGGCACATGCAATAACACCTGCAAGAGGAAGGCAGAACATCAAGATCAACATGCATTTACTGGTGTTAAACATGATGCATACTGTCAACAGTACAAAATGCATTCTAAAACTCAAGTACATGGTATGTCTGCTGCCTGTCAACAGTACTCAACAATGGTAATCTACAATTGTCTTCCTAGTATGTTCACCCTGTGCATCAGACCATATGACCATGTCCTTGCACCAATGGTATGGATGACAGGGATGCGGCACAGGTATCATCATATGCACAGGGTGATAATGTTTGCCAGAGGCCTGGGCTGCACCATTGGATGACATCATGTGTTTGGATTAAGGTCTTTTATTTCATTGTGCATGTGTGGATGTTATGCTTGTGTGTGTTGAGGTGCCCTACATTTGTTTCTGGTGTGTATGTGTGTATGTATGCACACTTGTCTGGCATATGGCTGGCCTACACAGGGATATTATTGACAGCTGCAGACTGTACAGGGCAGGTTGTACAGTGCATGGTGTCCGGTCATGATCACGTAACCTGTGCCTGCCAGGGGTTGTATGGCCACTGCCAGGCAGAAATCCAGACTGGGTACTGTCAGATGACACATGTCCACCAGAACTGTGTCCCTGTTGGAACCGTCCAGGACCACGTCCATGTGGCCTGCTGTGTCCTGGTGTGGCCAGCAGAGCACCAGCTGCACTGCTGCTGCTACTGATGGGAGTGGGCATGTGAAGTAGCATGTTCCCATACACCTTCAACAGTTGGTGTAGCTGACCTACGTCCACATGCCCGATGCCTTACTCACACCAGATGTTCTAGCACAGACATTCCATGCTCGAGGATCAACATGCCACGGTCAAGGACTCCCACCATGTCACACAATTGTCCATCCAAAACATCTGCAAGCTGATGGTGAGCATTTGCAATTGCCTGGATGTTGTCAGTTAAAGAATGGACAGCAGCCCTCTGAAGCCTCAGACCTTCTCTGTTGTGCCATTCAAAATGTGCCTGTGCCTCCATTACAGCCTGAAACTTGCATCTGGTGACACCAGCTGACATGCTATGTCTTGCAGGGACATATTGGCCAGAAGCCCCCCTACAAGCAACCCTGGGCACATGCCTGTGTGGGACATTGCCAGTCAGTTGGCTGGGATCATGGTGTGCAGACACACCTTCCATAGACTCCATACTTTCCTGTTCCATGCTACCACCTGCCACCTGTCCTTCCACTATGGCCACTGGTGATGGGGTATGTGTAGGCATGACAACTGTGTGCAGGGATGAGGATGATACAGGTGGAATGCCAACCAATGGCACAGATTCAGCCCCTTACAACCCTACCTGTGCCTCAATCATACTTTCATCATCACTGCTAGAGTCTGTGGGGATACTAACAGCAGGTGGACCGCATGAGGCCAACACACCTACATCAACACCTGTGAGGGGCAGACTAGAACTGTACATTACCAGTTATACATCACAGTACAGACATACTGAGACAGAAACACAGAGACAGACACACAGGCAGTCACACAGACACATAATATGGCACACAACAGCATGCAACATGCATGTGATATGGCAGAAGGCATTCAGCTTAGACAATTATAGTGGTAGTTATCATACATCCCTGAGTTTCACACAACAGCATGCATATGTTATGGCAGAAGGCATGCAGCTTACACAATTATAGTAGTAGTTAGCATACATCCCTGTGTTGCACAATTTGTGTTAGTAGGTTATGCCCCAAACCTGCAACACAATGCATGTACTATGCACCGTTGCACCACACTGCCATGTTTTGTGCACCATACCCCACATTGTAACAAACCATTACAGACCTGGTTACATCTGTCAGTGGTGCTTTGTGTTGGCCACTGTCCCTATGTGTGAGGATGATATGAGCAGAAGGGTATGTTGAGTGAATACTATGTTTGCCAGATCCCTAGCTTGCATATCTCCCCATAAACAGTACATGTCTGTTCAACATTATTCTGCTTACCCCTGAGCTGAGTCTACAGACAATGTGCATGTGGCTGTACACACATGTTTGACATGGCTGTCCCTACTTTGCAATGGTGCCACAGACCAGCACAGGTTAACAGTACACCGGCCTGATGTGTGGCATATGACCTTGCCAATCACATGTAGTATGACATGTCTTCTGCTGAAGTGATGACTGACATGCATACATGTTTAACACAATGGTGTCCTTTCAAATATACAGTGAGGTACTGGTGTCCCAATGCAGGGGCGTGTTATACTAGCATGGACCTTCAGCTGACGCAATGTTGTCAGTCCACCCTACAGGTATACAGTGACATACTGCACATTGAACTGATGTGCATAGCCATTGCAGGGCATCATGTGGCTTCAATATTGCTATACAGTGTGAGTTACAGACACAATTCATAGCCATGACTGTGTTCAGATACAATACATATCTAATGTGGAATGTGACCCATGTAACTGAGGTGTATACACACTAAACCCTAATGTGGAATGTGTGACACAGGTCACTGAAGGGTATACAGATGACACCCCTGCACATCTGCAATCATATTGCGGATGCCTGGCAGCTATGCCCAGACATGGGTAACTTTGCAGTACGCCATGTTCCAAATGCCATCTGTGTGCCTTACACACATGAGGAGCAACCATGACAGTAATGTCTGACACCAGCAAGGTGAATGTACTGTATATGTGGCCTGCTGTGGTTGTATGTGTATGTTGTGCAACACATGTATGCATTTTTATACTGTATAGGTTAAAGCTTTCATGTTGTGACACACTCAAAATGTTCAAGACATGCTTTGTGGTGCTTTGATGTCATGCCTACACAAGGTGTGCACAACCCTGTATGATGTTTAGTGTTTGACATCTGCAATATAATCATTACACAAAGGCCATAGTTGTATTGTGTCGAGCCAATGTAAAACAGGGTGTACACACATGTACATCCCTTCTACTGTGTGTGTGTTGCTTCATGTCTCTGGCCATCCTCCATGGCCATGTGTAAACATGTTTTGTCCAATGGTTGTGATGGATATCTATTTCATATGTCAGTGTTGTCCCATATGACATACACCCATAGGTGTCATATGCTCCACTGAGGACAGGTTTATGCAGACAAAGGATGGTCTGTCTGGGATGTGAAATATGTTTTGCAGGATAGTTAACCAGTGTTGCAGTCAGCCCACAAAATGTCATGGGCATGTCAGATAGCAGATGACATTGTGTGACATTCATAGCAAAGGTATACTCCACAAGGTTGACTCCTGTCAGTTTGTCATAATCCAGCTCCAAAAAATTATAGAGTGTGTGCACACATATGTTCTCTGTATAGTACTGTTTGTATTCCCCACATGTGTGATGCTGATCTGTAGTACATGTCCCTACAGTGAACCACGCCTCCACCATTGTATTTACAGCTGTACACACATCTGGCAATGACAGTTTGTAAGGTTTAGTGTAAGTGTTTCATAAAGTCTTTAAATATTCCACATGGGTAACCACTGTGATGCATTGCAGGTCTGACCTGTATATATTAACAGGATCACCATACATTATGTGTACGTGTGTTAAATGGCCACATGGCAGATAACATGCATCTATTATGATCTGTGCTTCTTCAAGCCTGATAAGTAATAACAAACTCACCAGCAACAGGCTGCTGTTGCTGCAAAATGTGAGAGGTACCTAACTATGATTATCAGGGCAGTATGATCATCATCCACACCTGTGTGATAGCTACAGGGTGCATTGTGCATGTTGGCACATAAGCCAGTACAATAGACTATGTTATGCAGTATGCACATCTGTGCATACATAAAGTAGCAAACTATAATATGTGGCTTGTGTACATACATGCCTTGCATATGATGTTAAATTAAATATTGTACAGTAAAACATGTATCTATATTAAATATACTTGTATTATATGTGCAGTAGTGACTTACAGGCCAACTCCTGGCTCAGTGGATGTGAGACATCCACCTCCACAATACCAGCTGAAGCTTTTGGACAGAGTTCTGCAGGTGTCCCCAGGTTGGCCAGGCTTCTCAGTATGTGTGAGTGAAGGCTGGGTGAGTGGCCCACCCACCTGTTGCAACTTGTTCCCTGGCGATTGCGTTTGTACACTGTTTCGCCCATCTAATTAAGTCAGTGCAGTATCAGCGCACCTGCTGATAGGTGCGAATGTGGCCACCAAGATCATTTAGCCTCCTGCGAAGTTCCTCCTACTGGGCATCCCGGTGCTGTGCATTCTGTGGCACATGTCTGAAGTGTCTCATGGTTGTCAAGGAGGTATGGAATGAGGACCTCTTCCTCCATGCAGCTGTTCAGTGGCAGCCTGGCACACGGCATACCTGGCAGACATTATGATGGTGACAGGTCACAGTAACTCACAGAAAAGTACAGACGTACAGCTGCACATACATGTGTATCACATTTATTATAATTACAAATATGGCTTTGCAAATCTGCATGACACTAACACCACTGACATGTTTAACTCACACACATTTGTCACTTACTGGTGATTTCATGTTATCACCATATATGTGTGTGTCAAGTGATGACATTGCTCATACTCCATGTGGATGTTGTCTTGATGTGGGCATGTTGTTTGCCTGGACTGGTGTCTTTACCTATTGGCACATGCCTGGATGTGTTGACATTAATGCAAGAGACCTTAATGCTGTGTATATGTCACATATATAGTCATACACAGCCTTAAGGGACATGACCTGTGACCCTGCAGACTTGCTCACAGCAAGTTGTACATGTATGTGTTTTGCCATATACATCTACATGGCACTGTACAGCAGTTTAGCATCCTGCCATGTATTACCTGTGTTTCACATGAGAAACACATGGGACAATGATTAGCTTGATGGTATTTGCAGGGTTGGGTATCAACTATAGCATGTATGGTCATAGTGAACTAGTAGGCTATATGCCCTAGGCCATGTATGAGCATAGGCTGAAAGGTTTCCTAGCTGTAGTCAGCAGACAGATAACTTTCAGTGGCCATTTCAAGCAGTGCCACAGAACTGATCCACAGGTTTACTGATATATTTGCCATGCGGTCATCACACCATGTCTCAAAAAGGGGCAATGTGCAGCTTTGCTGGACAGGGTTGCATAGTATGGCAGGAGTATGTAAAGTGTATGGGACAGGGATCTGTCAAGCATGTTATGATCCTTGTACTAGACAGGTGGATGTCATGAAGTATGTGTTTATTTGAAATCAGGATGTGTGAGTGTAGCATGTCCAACATCTCTGGGTTGGAGATGGCTTTATTCAGGGTAGGCATCATGCTACATAGTGGAGCTAGGGTTTGGGAAGGCTGGTGTAGGCCATCTGAACATGGCCAATAACACTTAAAGGAAATATGTGATCTATTATGGGTCAATTGAGTGTTGAGTATGGGTGAGCAATTATCTCTATATTCATAGATGGCACCCTGTCATGATTAGGGGTGCCACTTATGACTACCTGACTGGTGTGGTGAAGTGACTATCAAAGGAAAGACTACTTTCCAGCTGGAGCCCATACACACACAGTTTCCATTATGTTGCCCGCTGCCTAGGTGGTAGTTCATGGGTACAGGGTTTTCAACATAGGGGATGACAATGCAATACTTTGCAGTGAGATTGTTGCCATACGTCAGACACTACACATCCGACCCACAAAGGCCCTCCTGTATGTTGCCCACAGCACTCATTGAGTTGACTATAGCTCCTAGTTCATAGTCATTTGCAAACTTCAGTAGGCAGATGCCTTCTGTGTTAGTCTGTGTGGTATAGATTTAGATAACAAAGAGGGGTGTACCAGGACTGAACCCTGTATTACTGTAGTTGACACTGGTTTTCTGTGCGTGTATTAGTCAGACACCTTCTGTAGTGTTGGTTCTGCCAGCGCTCCAGTTGCCAACCAATCATGTGACATAGGATTATATACCTAATTTACTGAGTGTAGCTGGAACCCAGTATAGGTGATTGTGTCCTAAGACCTGGCAAGATCGAGATATGCTGTGTGAATCAACCTTACTGTCATCTACATCTGTACTGATTACATCAAAAACATTGATCAAGGTTCATGGCCTTACAGACCAGACTCAGCAGGGTAATAGTGTACTATTTCCCATTATCAGTGGTGTTTCCCCCTTTGTGGAGTGTGATAACTGTTGCTGTGCACAATTCAGTGTGTACACAGCCTGACATGCAGCTATGATTGAACATGATGTGTAGGTGGAGAGCTAATTGTTCTGACGTTTGTATAAAACACACCCTGTGATGTTGACAGGTCCCATGCAAGCTGTATGTATGGCTTTAGAGAGTGCAGCTTGTACCTGCATAGTTGGTATTATAGGGACTCTGTAGTGTACATGAATATATA
The DNA here is from genome assembly GCF_019279795.1 of Protopterus annectens. Classification (NCBI taxonomy): domain Eukaryota; kingdom Metazoa; phylum Chordata; order Ceratodontiformes; family Protopteridae; genus Protopterus; species Protopterus annectens. The sequence goes on from NC_056732.1 coordinate 512,984,048, forward strand.
AATATATGTACCTGCTGGGGGGGTGAGAGTGGGTTTAAGTTATCACAGACCCTATCTGGATGAACAAGTGCTATTTCTGTAGGTGCAGTACTTCTCATGCCATAGTGCTGTGAAGCATGGCAGGTCTTGTTGTTGCCATTATGATTCATGACACAGCTATAGAATGCTCTGTGGTTGGCCTCATAATATGTGGTCGATTAGTTTCACAGTAGCTTTGTGTGGTCTTATATGGTGTATCTAAATCTTACTGAGGCTGACCAGGGATCACCTCCATTCATGTGTGTTCACTCTTGCAACAGTTTCTACCTTCTGTGGTACAGTTTATGGCAGGGTACCACCAGTTTGCCTTCCTGTTTTTGTTGGTTGAATCTTGGTTCTGTTTCAATAGCACAATCACTGCACTAATGTGAGTGCTTAAAGTGCATTTGTGTAGGATTCAGCATTTGCACATGCATTGTCCATCTGCATGGTTGCCATGACATTCACCACTTCTGTCTTAAGAAGCATAACACTGGCTTTGGAGACTGACTATGTGTAGCATACTGTTAGCCCTGTTTGTGTGACTATGGTGATCCAGGTCATTGTGGTGATGAAATCCAACATGCATTGAGCACAGGCGTTTGTACATGAGGAGTCTTCCTAGTTAATAGTAGGATAGTTGAGATAAGCCATTATTATGGTTTTCTGTCTCAATCCTATTATTCCCCACTACAGCACAATATGATGGCTGGGAATTCAGAGGCATGGTGGGTGATCTGTAGCAAGGTGCAATTTGGCTTCCACTTTGGCACAGAGGTAGTTGCTCAGCATAATGCATCTGAAGTAATGCAAGTGCAACTAGCCTGGGGGTGTACATATCCTTCAGGAATACAGACACACCTGTGGTCTGTGTGTTCCAATAAAGGATAATGGCCAAGAGGTGAGGTATGTGTTATAACATGGTCATGCAGGGGTGCTCTCTGGAACCTTGAACCATATCTCAGTCACTGCACAGATATGTTATCCATGTTAAGGATTGACGTACGTGAGTCCATATTGAGTTTCCAAAATGTATAATTGAGTAACTAGACATGCAGTTTATTGCTTGGCTGTCCCTGTTACAGCAGTGGAATTGTCACTTGAAACTTGTATGATGAATGCACTATAAGGGAAGCATGAACCTTAGCCAGTATCCAGATTTCCAGGGGTGACAGGTGCAGGCCCTGTCTGGCAAAGCATCATGGTCTGTCAACCATGTTATCCCAGGCAGAGAGATACTGGATACCCTTTGGACTACACCAGTACATTAGACAATTGGGGAATACAATCCTTTTGTCCCTGTACTGCACTATCATTCTGGGCAATGGCAGACTGCTACCCAGGCCTTGGGACATACCTGCATGGGCTACAAGACCTGACAGTTCCTACATGTGTGTTTCCATGCAGTCCAGGCTACGGCATCCCAGGTCCTGCACAACAACATGGAATATGCCAGAGCCATGTGTGCAGTTCAAAAGGTGGTCTGACTGTATGGGTATGTGGCTAATCATGGCAGACAGTCAGCTGGACAGTATGTTTGCCCTCGTATAGCTTGGAGTGTGACATAGTGCTGGACTTTGCATTCACATATCAGTACTGTTGGGCATGTTTCTGGCCACGTGTTCTGAGGAGTGGCACAGTTTTGCAACCTATGTCATACAGTTTGTGTACTTTGTTGTCTCTTTATTCCAGCTTGGGAGGTCCCTTGCTTGGCCAGATACTTGGAAGCCTCTGTGAATGTGTGGGCTTTCTGGTGGTATGTGTGGGTGCCCTTACTGTGTTCTGGTAAGGGTATTTGTTGAGTGTGGTGATGAGATGCATGTGTTAACCTACACCGCATGACTGCCCAGACCAGTCATGGCTGTAGGCTGGACTGCCTTTCAGCTTGCCTCTGTAGCTGTATCTCAGACAATGCGTGGGGTGTGGTAGATGGATTTGGCAGTGCACATGGCATAGAGATTACATTCCCTCAGGATGGCCACATACACAAAGCTGACATTACTAAACACCAGTAGCTGACTATTGGACATGCCTGTATAAGCATTCAGTACTACAAGTACCAAGTACTGTATTTAGTTTATTTATTGCTTATGAAGATGTTTTAGACGGTGATGCTCACAAGTACATATTTGAGTTATGGACGTGAAAACACTGGCTATTACAGAAACATAGTAGCTAACTTTAGCAGCAATCCTCAATTGAGGAGCACATCACATCCTGATAGTTGATTACATATGGTGCAAGTGTCAACTGGTCTGTATCCTTTTCTGGGTATATACACACATATCCACCAGAACCATGAGGTCTGTTGGGTACGGACATCCACTCTCCAAACAGAGTCAAGTATCAATATACTCTGCTGCCATTATCAACATGATCAGGATTTATTTATTTATTTATTTTACATTTGTTAACCGGGCTAGTCTGACTGGATATATTTCCATTTTCAGCAGAGGCCCGAGGAGAAAAGCTCCACATAGACATAGTAACTGTTTCATAAGATACAATTATACTGTGTCAGGAAAATATTATACAAAAAATCAAACTTACTATAGACAGAATAAACAGTTATACAATAGTATACTCATCGTTCTTGGAAGCAGAAAACAGACATAACTTTTATAGCATAAGTCAAACATCATAAAAAAAAAAAAAAAAAAAAATAGATAAGGGTATTTAAAAACAACTATGTAAATAGATTAGAATAGATTAGATTAGATTAGATAGTTTCTTGAAACCTACAGTAAACTAAGAAATATAATCAGGAAGGAGAAGGAAAGAGGAGGGGTAAGTAATAGAATAGGGAGGAAGTAAAAACAGAGGGTGGGAGAGATCCCTGAAGATGAAGGGGTAGAGGGGGTAGTCAAATACATAGGTTCAGTCTGGGTTGAGGCAGGGGCAAAGCCAGTGTTTTGTAAGGTAGAGTCTAAGTTTTTGTTTGAAAAGGACAGGAGATGCAATAGAAGTCAGTTCAGTGGGCAATAGGTTCCAGTGTTTACCAATAGAGTTAGAGAACAGGGAGTCACCTGCAAGGTTATTGGATTTGCAGCCGTAACTAAGAGTTTTTAGAGGACAAGTGAGTTCAGGTTAGAATAAGGGGTGAGGAGGTTAGAAAAGAAGGAGTGTAGTTTGGTTGATAAAAGATCTGTGGATTATGGGAAGTTGAGATAGAAGCAACATGTTTTGTAATTCAAGCCAGTGCAGTTGTTGTAGGTTCAGGCAGTGGTGAGTTCTGAATTGATTCCCAGTAACAAATCTTGCTATACTATTGTACGTAGTGGTTAATTTAGAGAGATTGGTTTTCTTTAGGTTTGTGTAAATTGGTGAGGCATAGAGAAGAGTGGAAATGAGATGAGAGTGTGCCATAGTAGCTTTGGCTGCTGGGGATAAGAATGTTTTAATCCTATAGAGGGAGCCCAGCTTTCTGTGTACAGATTTTATAGTATTGTTTATGTGATAATCAAAGGTCAGATTGTTGTCAATCATTACGCCTAGCAGTTTAGTAGAAGTGTCAGGTGATATGAGAGTATTATTGATAGAAGAGATAGAGAAGTCCAGAGGGGGGGATCTGGTAGTGGGTTTGAAAAGGAGGAGTTTTGTTTTTTTGGCATTAAGAAGTAGGCAGCGTTTAAAACCATGCTTCAACCGAATGGAATACCTTTTGAGTAATAGTTTGGAGCTCTGGGACGGTTTTGCAGAGCAGATGAGTGTGGAGTCATCTGCATATTGTATGCATGTGGCTTGGGGAATAGCTACTTGTAAGTCATTTATGAATAGGGAGAAAAGAAGGGGTCCAAGAATTGAGCCTTGTGGTACACGAGCGAGATCGAGAAGAGAGGAAAGTTCATTCTCCCAGAGGACAGCTTGTTTCCTGTTGAAAAGATAGGAGGAAAACCACTGGATGGTATTTGGTTCCATAGCAAGTGATTCCAAGATTTTTAGAGGAGAGGGTGATTAACCATGTCAAAAGCTTTTGATAGGTCAATGAACAGTGCTGAAGATAGGGTATTATTATTGGTTTTGTTAATGAAATCAGTGAAGGAAAGGAGAGCAGTAGTAGTACTATGAAAAGGTCTAAAACCATGTTGACAATGTGATAGTATATTGTGTTTAGTTAAGTGGGACATTAATTGGTGGTGAACGATTTTTCCATGATTTTTGCTAGTGGAGAGAGGAGGGCAATGGGTCTATAATTAGAGTATTCTGTAGAGTTTCCTCCCTTATGTAAGGGTATAATATGTGAGATTTTCCAGATATCAGGGATGCTTCCTTCTTTAATGGTTCTGTTAATGAGAATAGAAATGGGATAAGCTATTTGTGGCTGCTTTTGAAGAAATTCAGATGGAAGTTGGTCAGCTGATGGAGTACATGGCTTAAGCTTTTGAATACATTTTAGGATGAAGGTGGTAGAGATGGGCTGTATAATAAAGCTTGGTAAGCTAGTAGAGGCAAGTTGAGGAACATTAGAGTTGTCTGAAGAGAGGTGAGAGGCTAGTGAGTTGATAGTATCAATGAAAAAGGAGTTGAAAGCATTGGCAGTTTCAAGGGAAGAAATTTTTTGTGATCCCAAGGGGGAGGGAGTGGAAGTTTGTCCAGGGTGAAGAAGTTTGTTCAATGTTGCCCAGAATTTTGGGGATTGTTATGATTAGATTGCTGTAGGTTACAATAGTAGTGTTTTTATCAGACAGAATAGCTTTTTGGTAATGTTTCTTAGGTGTCTAAAGGTTTGATGATCTGAGGGTAGTTTACTTGTTCTCCATTTAAGCCAGAGTTTGTTTCTGAGTAATACTTTCTGTCTTGTGTCTTTAGACAGCCAGGGGGCTGGTTTAGATTTTATTCTGATAGTTCGTTGTGAGCATGGCAATCTAAGATTGTTAAGAATTTGTTATTAAAGTATTGAACTGCTTCATTAAGGGGAAGAGTTTTAGTGGATTCCAGTCGCACGATTTAGCTCAGATTTAAATAGAGTAAGGTTAAAATATTTCTTGCTACGTATGGTCCTAATTGAAGGGGTATTTGTAGTGATATACTTTTGCCTTATGATATAGGTTAAGTTATGGTCACTGATATCATCAGGCAGGGTCCCTGCTAGGTAATTAAGTTGGGGTTTGTTTACCAGGATCCAATCAAGTATACTTTCTTTGTTGTTAGGTTTATTAGTTCTAGTAGGGGTGTTTATAGTTTGTGTAAAGCCATGGAGATTAATATGGGAGGCTGGGTTGTTAGAATTTACAGAGGACCAATCAAGGTTAAAGTCTCCAAGTATTATAGTTTCTTGTGGGTAGTTAGTTGAAGCCCAACTAAGAATACTTTCTATGTTATTGGAGTTATTGCCAGGTGGAAGGTAGGTACAGATAATGTAGATGGCTTTATTAGGGTTAAGTTGCAGTTTAGTTAAAAGGAGTTCAGTGTTGGTGTTTTCCGGGGGGTCATAGGGAATTGTGGATATATTAAGTTCGGTTTTAAAAATGAGAGCTACTCCTCCTCCTTTACGAGTATTGCGGTCTAATCTTAAGATGTTGTAACCAGGGGGAATGATTTCAGTATCCTTATGTAAGCCATCACCTATGAAGCAGCTATTACACATGAGCAGCATTCTCCTACATCCTACACTCCTACTGCAGATGTTACACTGGAGTTAAAGATTATATGCAACTTGTTTCATTAGCAGTACTGTGCACAACCTTACATACAGTATTTAGAAGCAGCTGTTAGGTTGGCAATGAGAGGTTAGGCTACACAAACATGAATGTTCAACCAGTGGGTCTCTACTCTCAATATCTATCTATCTATCTATATATATATCTATATATATATATATATATATATATATATATATATATATATATATATATATATATATATATATATATATATATATATATATATATATAAATATATAAATATATATATATATATATATATATATATATATATAGATAGGTGTGCACATAGCCATTTGTCCCAGCACTCTATCAAGGGTCACAACACATTTGTATAACATATACACATGCACAGCTGTTATTGCTTGCAAATGATACTAGAGAGGTGGATATTATATGTCTTATGTGCATGGATAGTAACCTAGCTCTTCCAGTTGCCTTTGCTATCATGCTGCTAAACTGTCAGATGACTACAATTCATATGTATCCTGTTATTGAGTATTGTAATTGCCAACAGACATAATTAATGTTTGCATAACACAAATGCTATGTAAGATGGAATACAGATGAGACAGATCTGCCTAGGATACTGTACATTACACAGTTATTGGCACATTATCCCACAATGCAAATCATATTTGCAAAGTAAGCCAACCTTTGACATGTTCATCTCATTAATACAACCATACTTATGTCTACTGTTACAGTATATCAACATATACTATCCCCTGTTATAGCACATACTTGTTGGACCAACCCTGACACAGACAGTGGCTGGAAAAGAATGAATGAATTCCAAGCCCAAATACATCATCCCTTGTGGTGTATGAGGAGTTTGCCTTGTGACCTGCAGCAGTACACACATAGAATACTACATGCATAACTACTGCTCAACAATACATTACTACAAGATAGCTATTTCCACTATATGCATTGATTACACTGTAATTATTACAAAACAGGTACTGCATACACAGACATACTACAATGTATACATACCTTATTGGTAATCGGGGGTGTTATTGAGTGGTATTTTGTTTATTTCGGTCTTTGTTTTATTTCTTTTTGGGGTATTTTGTAATGTTCTTCAGGTATATACAGATGGTTTGAATGTGTGACACGCCATCCTTTTATAGTTAGAGATCAGTACCATGTGCTATCCTGATCACCAATTGGTGTTCCAAAGTAGTTAATTACATGCACGTCAGCTGTGTAGCTACTCCATTAGCCAATACCATGGCAACAGTGGAGTATAGTACTCCGATTAGGCATTGTCCCTTTGCCTTACTTGTGAGGAAGTCAGCCTGGAATTATGGTCTGAAATGTATTGCAACAGTTGTATGGAGACAAACTCAACTATATTGTGTGTAATGTCTAGACGTTTTGGTCTACATGTGAGTACTGCTGTTATATTTCTGAACATTGCTACTTGTGCAGGGTTTAAAAGCATATAACCTGTGCGCACAAACATGGTCACATCCGCTAACTACTTAGGATATATATATACTTAAGTATAGTAACATCTCACTATGTGCTTACATAACATTACAATCTCTGTTGACTTTACTCTTGGCACACATGGGTTTATATGGGTGTTTCAAATTAAACTGAAGACTACTACCTAAATATGCAAACTGTGGTTAAGGTATACTTTTTAACAAAAAAAAAACATCTCTGACTTCATTGGGATTTGAACCACAAATGCATAGATACTTTGCAAATGCTCTTACCATTACACTATTGACATTAATGTTGCTTCAGCTTATTTTTCTATTTAGATGATTTCTATGTGTAAGCTAGGCTAAGCAAAGGGCAGTGGCACGCAAACCCACTGAGCTTCATGTACTCTTGTAATAATAACATAAGAAACAAAAGGGGAGAATATAAAATAAAATTCCTAACTACATTAGGCATAGCCCCTCGCTGACACTCTTCAAAAGAAACCTTGAAGAGTGGATGGGGAATGGTAGATAAACCCCAGGGATACCACCATTGGCTCTGCTCAACAGAGGAACAGTGAATTAATCAATGGGGTGGCAAAAGCTGATACATTCTGGCTAGGCATATGAATGCCCTTGGGCAGTTAGCCTGGTGCCTACCTATGAACCTATGAACCTATACATACAGTAGCAGTACATGCTGATAGCTTAATTTACTGCTCAGGTGTTGACTTACCTTGTGCCAATAGCAGTTGTGTGTGCAATAGTTGCGGGATGCCTATGTTGGATATACACAATAGGCTGCCTATGCATGACAATTTACAGGTAGCTTTGTGTATGTGCCATCCATTTTTAGTGTGTGTGTGTGTGTGTGTGTGTGTGTGTGTGTGTGTGTGTGTGTGTGTGTGTGTGTGTGTAGGTAGAGAAAGGTGTCAGTCCCTAGGTGCCTACACTGTCAGTGTGTGTGCTATATGTTCCCTCTTTGCCAAGGCATGGGCATACTGGGCACACCTCCATCTGCCTACAGGGGTTGGCTCAAGGGGCTCGTGGTCTGAGTCCCTCTGTGCCTGTGGGGCCCTTGGTAATGGTGGTTGGCTGTGAGGGCCTTCACTATTCTGTCCCTGCTGCAGCTGTTTCCACAGGATCATATTGTGTAGCATGGCACATACTATGAAGATGTGGGCACATGTGGCTGGAGAGTACTGCAAGGCTCCACCAGATATGTCCAAGCAACAGAACCGTGATTTGAGCATCCCAAACACATGCTCTATCATGATTCTGGTTTGTGTGTGTGCCTCATTATGACGTTCTTGATTGGGTGTGTGTGCATTTCTGATGGGTGTCATCATCCATGGTTTCAGTGCATAGCCAGCATCCCCCACCAGATGGCCATATGGGATGTCCCCCCTGGCAAATGCCTGATACAGCTGTGAGGCATGCCAGATGTGGGAGTCGTGATAGCTTCCAGGACTGCCAGCACACACATCCATGAAAATGTCCTGGGCATTGCACACAACCTGGCAGTTGATGGAGGGGTATCCCTTGTGGTTTATATAGCACCTACTTTGCTCACCGGATGGTGACATGATGTGTATGTGCATGCAGTCTATTGAACCCAGTACCTCTGGGTATTCTGCCACACGGTGGAAGAGACACATATTGCTGGCCAACTCCTCCTGCATTTGGGGGAAGTATATGTGCTCACTGGCATGTGGTAACATGGCATCCAGGAACTGGTAGAGTACCCTGGCTGCTGATGCCTGTGAGATCCCGATGATATCCCCAGTTGGCCTTTGAAAGGTACCTGTGGCTAGTATTCTCAGGCTTACACATACCTTGGTATCTGCTGGGATGGGTTCCCCTCTGTTTGTTCTGGCTCTGAGGCGTGGTCGGCACAGCTCCACAAGTTGCTGTAGGGTGTCCCTGTCCACCCTGTAACACTCTACTATCTCCAGATCATGTAGCCCCTGGTAGTTTACCCTTGGTCTGAACACTCTTCTCCTCCACTGATGCCTGCGGTGGTTGTCAGCATCATCCTCCTTACCACCTTCAGTCTCCATCACATGCTGGTGGATCAAAGCAATGGCAGCCCCTAAAATGTACATATTAAAACTTCCCCGTTTGTATACACCAATGGTGCAGTGTGTATGGGAAACCACAAGTGTGTGTGAGGTGCTTTCACACTTTATACTATTGTGCTATAGATGCTGCTGATGTAATTAGCTGTGTGTGAGCAATTCCAGCTGCAAGGTATCTTACTTATGGGTTTTACATTGATTACTGCAAGTGTGGGGGCTGTAGTGTGGGGTTATGCTTGCCTGGCTTGATTCATCCGTTGCCCTTTAATTCCCTTTTAAACCTAGATCCCCTCCCATTGTCAGGCATGCATTCACCTGCCAGCTTTATTGTCTTGTACTTTCCCTACCAAGTCGTGTGTTGCAAAGTGTGTTATGCAGCTGATATAATGCAATTCTACTTTGTTCTGCTGTGACACTTTACTGTTTTCTTTGAAGTACAGCCCCTCCCCTTTCCTGTTCTGTGGGTAGCGTTAATTGCTCATTTGTACTCCAATTTCCCTGCTGCAGCATTTCCTTATTTTTTTCATATATCCTTCCTATTTCAGCTCCGGTGCACGCCGCTCATACCCATTTACCGGGTTTAAGCGCATTTTAATCTCCGTTCACATGCATACTTGGTTACCTTGTGTGCTCTCAGCTAGCCAAAGCTAAAGCCAGTTAAACACACCCCTTTCCTTTAGCTTTGCTTAGCTTTGGGCAAACCGGATTGGCATTGCTCCAATGTGCTTACAGCAAAGGTGACACACCCCTCTCTTGTTGTCATCTTTATCTCATGGTCACACCTCTGTGTTATAACACTATGCCGTGAGATGCATCCTTACACCGGGGGGAATATGTGATTCAGTATAACTCCTCTCATTTGCATTAGATTGCCTACTAATTCCTAGAAACCGTGCATAACACTAACACAGCCCCTTAGCAACCCTTGCACTATGGTGTGGTGTAACATGCCTGCCATTGACTATTATGGGGAAATCATGCTACGAGTTACATTGCAGTTTTATTTTCTTTTTTTCTATTTTTCTTAAGATCCCATTTGCGCACCGCTGCCATACTCTTTAAACTTTGTGATAGCGCAAGAAAAAATAATAATGTTAATTTTACATTTTGTACATTTTTTTATGCCAATGGCTATATATTTAGCCATTGGCATATATTAACAATATAATACATGTGTTTGGCCAGCTGACATGGCTCCAATTTTATGTTTGCAGCAATGTAAACCGTTTTGTACGGTTTACATTTCTGCATGCTTACACTATGCCTGCACCACTTCCTGGATCACTGACTACCCTCATTTGCATGCTACACTGCTGCAAATGGGGTTATTAGCATACAGGAGTCGAGAGCTGTGCTGGCGTAGCGTAAGCAGGTAGTTGAAAACAGCTCGTACCTGCATCGCTCAGCGGCCATATTTGGTGTTGGAACACCGACGCTACTCCTGCACCTGGCACAAGCTTCATGAATCCTGGGGTAAGATTTAAATAAACATATTAAACCAGCTCTGTTAAGAATCCTCCTTCAGCAAAGGGCACTCACGAATCAAAGACTTTACTGTTCCTTAAAATGACTATACTTTTGGGTCAAATGTCAGACTTTCAATACATATTTTACATGATAAGCCTTTAATTTTTGTTAGCCACAAGCTCTTATAGCGATTGTTTTACTTAAACAATTAAACTGGCTATTTATATATTTTATATATTTATTCTTCAGTCTCTGAATGTATCATAGATTTGAATTGTCCCATACAAAAGCAAGGCAGTCAGGAAATGGCAAAAAAATCCTCCAAATAAGTAACAGACTGCTTTCGCAGTTGAGTCTTTATCAGTCTATGTGGAGATTATTAAAGTTTGTTTCTAAAGAAACTGAGTTTTTTTTGTTTGGTTGTTTTTAGAAAGTTTTTAATAATGCTCAGCTTTGGACATTTCTTATACAAAATCAATAAATAAAACAATAAAGGTGCAGTCTTTAAAAACTGCATTGGCAAGTATCTTGAGAACTAGTAATAGAAAGCCTGGAGTCAAAATACTGCAATTCCATCTCAGCGAAAACAAACCCTCAAAATAAAATCAGGGACAAAACATAATATTGTAGAAAAGTATGGGAAATATGGTGGGGAAAAAAGTATTAGCTCTACAGCTCTGTGGCTCAAAAGGTAAAGTCCTGACTACAACCCAGACTGCATGGGTTTATTATCTTAGGAGTAATCAGGCAGGGGATGAGGGGGTGATATTTTTTTTCAGCTAGGGCACCTACTCAGTAGGAGAAAACTGGCACCTTCATTACCATTGGCAAAGCCTTTCCAGGTTAAGTACAGGAGAGATAGGGTCCAAATGGCGAGATGAAAAGTCAGCAAGCAAAGGAGAGTAGTAGTGCTGAAACTGAATTCATCCTCAAGTCTTGGTGAGTACCTTCACGAGGTGGACCCTGTTTTTCACAAAATTTCACCAAGGCGACACTGATATATACTGTAGACTATATTCATATAGCATATATCATGGACAGACGTAGGTCAAAAACTAAAACCAAAAATAACTGGGGTGCAGAAGACCCAGGATAAAAAGATGTCCAATTCTGGTAGGCACACTGGTGCCAGGACTGGAAAAAATGACAGTGTAGAATCCTCAAAATACGGAAACATTCCTACAATGGGGTCAGGCCAGGCCCAGGGGGAGGATGGCTCCCCTGTTGTAGAAGGAAGTAACAGTCCACAGAAATCACATAAATTGATAGGCCAAAGAAGAGCCATAAAGATGATAGAGTGGACTATTGAGGATAAGAAAGAAATTATGTATTGTTACTATTATGCAAAAAGCCCAGAATTTCCAGACACAAGATATACAAAAAGATTAAGAGATAAGTTAGAGGAAAGAAAAATATTTCCACAAGAAAAACTGTCAGAAGCTTCAAATAAAAATGTGGGGTTATTAATACAACATATTTTTGAAAAACAATATATAGATCAAGAAACTTTGATCTGTTTGGAAAGAAAAGCATCTGAAAAGGTACAAAAATATAAACAACAAAACCTAGATATTTTTGAAAAACATAAAAAAGAAATACGGACATGGGAAAGAAAAAGGGATTTAATATGGTGTGATATCTATGCAAAGAAGAAAGCAAAATTAATCAATGCAAAAAGAAGAGCACCAAATATATTTGAAGAGAAATACATGCAAAGGAATCCAGACATGAAAAACTTTACTATACAAAAAATAAGAAGACAAAGAGAAAAATTAGAAAAGAATATCAGTAATAGAGAAGTTAAAGAGATAGAAACTGAGGTCATGAAGTACCTCCAAAGTGAAGGATTCAGTGTAAAAAATCCCATTCAGAAAGGATCACAACAGTACAGAGCAATGGAACTCCAAATTAAGGGGAAACCAGTGGAATGAGAAGCAATTGGTCAGGTGCCATATTAAGATATTTTTGCAACCTTCCACAGAAAACCAGTATAAACATCCACTTGATGCTGTTCCGCATGGGAAGGAACAGGAAACTGTGGAAACTCTGACACAGTTAATGTTGAGGTGTGATAGGCCAGTGAGTTCTCATATGACAGAGCAATGGATGGCACAGGATGAAACTGAAGAGAATGTGCCACAGGAAGATGTAATAGAATTTTCTATAGAATGCCCACAGGAAACAGAAAACAAAAAAAGTGCCCTCAGTCTAGAAGGAACCAAGCTAAGAGAAGAGTTGCTTGATTTAATAGAGATAGATAGACATATTAAGATCAATGAAAGAATAGACAGCAGAAGATCAATAAAACCTCAAAAGTCAGAAGTTTGATAAAGCAAATGAATGCAGTAATTAGGACTATCCATAGAGATTCATGCGATATAACAGAAGTAAATAGGATATATTACTGTGCAGCTAAATTAATAACTGATAAAGTTCTACCAAAGAACACAGGGTAGTGAAGGAGAAAAAGGGGAGAAATTGAATACCATCATGGAAGTATCAAATAGAGAAAACTATAAAGCAACTAAGACAAGAAGTGTCACTATTAGAAGAGCATAGAAGAGGGAACAGATCAACAAAATTACTCAGAATGATAGATGTGATAAAAGCAATGCACAGTATTAGAACAGATTAGGATCTATCATGCACTATCGCAAATAATAAACTAAAAATCTCAGCACAGGTAGAAAAACTTAGAAGGTATGTAGACAAATATAAAGGAAAAGTACAAAATAAGCAATTTATTGATGACCCAAAAAAGTTTTATAGAGAACTGGGAATAAGGTAAAAGAAATTGAAAGACCACCAAAGAAAAGAAGAAATATATATATTTTGGAGAAGTATCTATGAAGATCCTGTGGAACATAACAAAGATGCTAAATGGATAGAGGAAGTAAAATAAAGGGCTAAAACGTTTAAAGGTCCAGGATATGAAATGAGATGAAGTAACAAACAGAGAGATTGAAACAAAGTTAAGAAAAACCTCTATTTGGAAAACCCCAGGCCCAGATGCAGTACCTAACTTCTGGTCAAAAGTATTAACATTTTTGCATGAAGATTTAGCCATGAGCAAGAATTATTTATATGCGCACCCTGAACAAACACCAACCAGGCTAACAACAGGAAAAGCAATGCTCCTGCTTAAAACCGAACCGGCAAACTACCCTAATAATTATAGACCATTAACTTGCCTTCTGACAACATATAAACTATACACTGGAATTGATGCTGACAGAGTTTATAGTCATTTAGAAGAAAAATTCAATTATGGCAACAGAACAAAAGGGCAGTAAAATAAAGTCATATGGAAGAAAGGATCATTTGTTGTTAAATAACGTCATAGTGGAGAACTGTAAAAAGGGGAAGAATTTAAGTATGGCCTGGATTGACTACAAAAAAGCAACTGATAGTATCCCACATTCATGGATAAAAGAGTACTTAAAAATGTATAAGATACACTGTACACTGATTGATTACATTACAGTGACCATAAAACAGTGGCAGACCACTTTGCTATTAAGCCATGATAAAGGACAACTTACTATTCTAGGGATAAAAATCCAAAGGAGGATATTCCAGAGTGACTCTCTGTCACTGCTGCTACTCTGTCTTGCCCTTAACCCATTAAACCATCTAATTAGGCTCCTAGAGAAAAACAAAGTGTAAAGACTTCTCATCTTCTCTTTGCCGACAACTTGAAACTGTATAGCTCATCAGATGAGGAACTGAAAGCACAAATGCAAGTTGTCAAAAAGTTTTCAGGTGATATAAGAATGTCATTTGGTCTTGATAAATGTGCAAAAGAAACTTTTTAAAGCAGGAAAACTGCAGCACCAAGAAAAAAACAGTGTGGGGACAAGAATATGATATGAAAGAACTTGAGCAAGAGAGAGTGTATAAATATTTGGGAACTGATGAAGGATCAACAATAAAACATGAACAAATGTGAATAAAACATAGTAAGGAGTACTTCATAAGACCTAAATTAATCATGAAAACAGCTTTGACATCTAGGAACAAAATCCAAGCTATAAACCAATTTGCTTTTCCTATCCTAACTTACAGTTTTGGAGTGATTGACTGGCCCCAAAACATGCTGCATAGATTAGATAGGAAAACAAGAAGGATGCTTCATGCTCACCAAATGATTTATAAAAATCAGTGCATATCAAGATTATATATTCCCTGTTCTGAAGGAGGGATGGGCCTCCTTGAAATATATTACATGTACAGATCTGCAGTTGTGGGACTCATAGGCTCATAGGTTGGTACTAGGCTATCGGCCCTAGGGCCTATGCAAGCCTAGCCATAACAATTCCCTGGATATTTCTTCCCACAATATTTACTTCTCTGGATCCCTGTCTAGCAGGGTGACTGACATGATCCCCAGGGTGAATTTCCTATCCCCCATCCAATCATCAAGGTCCCTTTTGAAGAGGGACAATGAGGCGCTCTGCTTGACATGTATGGGCAGTCTATTCCAGAGTATGGGGAGTCTCTGGGTCAGGAACCTATCCCTCCAGCATGTTTTGTTCATTGTGGTGACAAGGTTTAGATCCCTGGAGTGTATGGCTCTGAGGGATTGGGATTTCTTTAAGTGCAGCATGTCCAACAGCTCAGGGTTTGACATGGCCTTGTATGTTAAGCAGAGATCACCTCTGAGTAGACGCTATGCCACAGAGTATAGCTGGAGTTTTTTTAGATGGTCAGCATACGGCATCTGCTTTAGGCCTGTGATTCTTTTAGTGAAGTATTTCTGTGGCCTTTCCAGCTGTTGCAGATGTCTTGTGAGGTACATACCAAACGGGGCATTATACTCTATAATGGGTCTAATGAGGGATGAGTACAGTGGGACAATGACCTCCTTTTTTCTGGAAGAAAAGCCCTTAGTGATGAAGTGTGCCACATAGAAGGATTTCCTGACTGTTGTGGTAATGTGGTTATCGAAAGTGAGACCACTGTCCACCTGTGTCCCTAAGTCTCTCATCACACTTTCAATGTTTAGTGTACTGCCACCTATGTGGTAATTCATGGGTACATATTTTTTTCCAAAGGGGATAACTATACATTTCTTGGCATTAAGCTTGAGCCCATGGCTCTGGCACCAGGCATCTGTTTCTGTAAGGCCCTTTTGTAGAATATCCACATCATTTGGGGATTCAATAATGGCTCCCAGTTTGCAGTCATCTGTGAACTTTGTTAGCCAGAGTCTCTTATTGTTGGCCTCTACTTCAGAGAAGTAGATGCCAAACAAGAGTGGTCCCAGACTGAACCCTGAGATACTCCACTTGTCACTTGTCTGGAGCTGGATTTGGAGTCGGCTACTTTTACAGCCTGGGTTCTGTCAGTAAGCCAGTTGGCAACCCATCGAGTGACGTAGAGATTTATGCCCAGCTTAGTATGTTTATCTATGATTCGAGAGTGGGGGACAGTGTCAAAGGCCTTGTCAAGGTCCAGATAGGCTGTGTGGACTGCCTTACCCTCGTCCACAGCTCTGGAGACTGATTCAAAGAAGTCAATCAGATTCAGGAGTCACGATCGGCCCTTCACAAACCCAAACTGGGTGGGGTCCAGTGTTTGAAGGTTGCCAATGTCTTTGTTTATAAATTCCATGATAATGCATTCCATGCCTTTGCAGATCAGGCTTGTCAGACTGATGGGACAGTAGTTCCCGGGATCCAAGGCAGATCTTCCCTTGTGGAGTGGGATAACTGTAGCTGTGCGCCACTCAATGGGCACAAAGCCTGAGGTGAGGCTATGATTAAATATGACACTTAGGTGAGGTGCCAGTTCACTATGTAGTTCATGTAGTACACAGCCTGGGATGTCATCTGGTCCCATGGATGCTGTATTCTTAGCTTTGGAGAGTGCGGTTTCTACCTGTGTGGCTGTGATTACTGGAATTTGGCAATCTTTTGGTATTGAGATGGGCCCTTTAGGGGGTGACAGGGGGGTGAAGTTGGCACTAAATCAATCTGCCAGGATATTGGCAATATCCTTGGGATCAGTATATTTAATGCCATTCTGTTGTAGCTCAGAGCAGATCTGAGCATTGCCATTAAGATTCTTGACATAACTATAGAATGCCTTGTGGTTGTCTTTGGAATCTTTGGCAATTTTATTTTCGTAATTAGCTTTTGAGGATTTTATGAGGGATATCAGCTTCTTACTGAGGCTGGTGAGGGAATTTTTTGAATCCTGGGATTTTCCTCTTTTCTGCAACAGTTTCTTCCTTCTGTTGTATAGTTTGTTTATAGCAGGGGACCACCAGATTGGCTTCCTTTTTTTGGAGAAGAGCATCTTGGTTCAATTTGGGATGGCACGATTCATGCACGAGTGAATGTGCTCGTACAGTGCCTTAGTGTAGGATTCTGCAGTCGAACTCTCAGATCCTGTATGCATGGGTGTCATGAAGTTTGTCACTTCTGACTTCGGTATCATGAAGTTTGCTTTGGGGAAGTTTTTTAAGGAGGTTTCCTTACTGGGGGGTGGGGGTGGGATGTGGATGTCAAGGGTGATTTGCTTATGGTCAGACCTGACCAATGAGGGGGTGACCACTGGTGTGGAGCATCTATCTCCCATGTTGGTAATGACCAGGTCTAGGATACTGGAGCCCTTGGTGGGACAATGGATTAGTTGATCCAGGGCATTGGAATTTATGAATTCCAAGAACCGTTGGGAAAAGGAGTTGGTACCCGAGTAGTTTTTCCCAGTTAATGGCAGGGTAGTTGAAATCATCCAGTATTAGGGTGTTTGGTTGTATATTAATATTTTCCAGTATGTTTATAAAGGTGTAGTGAGAATCTTGGGGCATGGTGGGGGATCTGTAGCAAGCTACAATTTGGATTGCAGTCTTACCTAGTGTTAGTTGCACGTGGAGAATTTCAGACGCATTGTGTTGGGCAACTAGCCTGGAGATGTGAATATCCTTGGTGAATATGGACACTCCTCCAGCTTTAGTGTTTCAGTCTTGGTTTTGTGGCCGAAAAGTGTGGCAAGAGTTGTAGCCTGGTATTGCAGGGGTGCTCTCTGGAGCCTTGAACCAGGTCTCAGTTACTGCACAGATATTGATGTTCTCCATTTTTAGGAGTGCCTCGAGAGAGTGCATTTTGAGGTTTAGACTTCTAGCACTGAGTAGCATTACCTTCAGATTTTGCATGCTTGTATCTGTTACGGTGGTGGTTTTATCCTTTGAACCTTGCCTAAAAAAGGCACTATAGGGTTGGCAAGAGTTTTAGCCAGTAACCTGAATCCCAGGGGTGACAGGTGCAGACCATTTCTGGCAAAGCATTGTGGTTTGTCGATCATGTCTTCCCAGGCAGACAAATACTGGATCCCCTTTGAATGACACCAGAAGCTTAGCCAATTGTTGAAGTCAATCATTCTGTCCTTGTACTGTGGTATCATTCTGTGCAAAGACATGATGCTACTCAGGGCTAGGGTCATACCTGCCTGGGCCACATGATCCGAGAGCTCTTCCATGTCTCTTTTCATGTAGTCCAGGGAGGTACGTCTCAAGTCATTCACTCCAGCATGGACAATGACAGAGTCATATTTGTACTTGTTGTGGAGTGACTTGAATGCATGCGTTATGTGGCAGATCCTGGCACCCGACAGGCAGCTGACTGTAATTTTCTCCTTGTTCAGCCTGGTGAGTGGGACATCAGTGTGCCTGACTATAGAGTCACCTATGACTAAAATGTTGGGTACATTTTCTTGCCTCCACACATATCTGCTGACATCACAAGACCCAAATGTAGTGAAAGTTTTGAAACATAAGAAAAATAAATCTAAGATGACTTCCCTGCTTAGGCGGGTCTACTTCAAGTTGTAAGCTAACAATATCGAGTCTGATATTGTTGGCACAACAATATCGAAAGTGAAGAACATTGTGCAAGTAAATGGAAATCTCCGTAAGGGGAGATTTCTGTTTACCTCAATGTAATGTGGTCTCGAGTTGGTATATTTAAGTAGGGGGGGTGTGGGGGGTGCAGGGGGGCTTGCCCCCCTGCCTATGCCATTTAGTTTATTTTTTTTATTTTTTTTTTTATGTTATTCGATGTTTTACTTAATCGATCAATAAAGTTCGACCATTTTTGATTTGATTAAGTAAACTTTCAATAAAGTGATATAGATGCGCTTAGGCTAGCAGAAGCATATCGGCGTCAAGCAGGAATGGAAATCAAATCACAAGTAGATAAAAATCAGGCAGCAACTGGATGTGCCAAAAAACAAAAGAAAAAATATAAGGTGAAGGACCAGATGAGAAGGTAAGAAATGTGGAAAAAGCATAAATATAGTTGCAAGTTTAGAAAACCTCTGGACGAACCTCATGTTGATCAGGAACAAATGCAGGAATGGTTAAGGAGAGGTTAATTTAAACCAAGAGATGAAAGGTTAATATTGGTGGCCTAAGACAGTGGGCTATGTACACCTTGGTTTACAAAGTCCATTGAACATGTGGGAGAAACAAACAAATGTAGGTTTTGTAAAACAGAATTGGAAACAGTTGCACACCTTGTCGCGAGTTGTAGCATACTAATGGCAGAAGGACTATATACTGAAAGGCATAATAATGTAGAGAGACTACTGCACTGGAGATTGTGCAAACATTATGGTATTGAAGTGGCTGAAAAACACTGGAAATATGAGCCACAAAGCATCATAGAAAATGATGAAGTCTGCATCACATGGGATCGCCCATTACTAACAGTTCAAAAGATAGATACTAGAAAACCAGATGTAGTGGTCCAGGAAAAGAAGACAAAAGTAGCATTGATCATTGAAATCATTATACCCAGTGACTACAATGTCCTGCATACAGAGAGGCATAAAGTCATAAAATATCAGGATTTGCTAGCAGAAATGAGAGCAATGTGGAAGAAAGATACCTAGATAGTTCCAATAGTAGTAGGAGCAACGGGTCTTATAAAAAAGAGTCTACAATCCTATTTAAATATGCTACCAATACATGTAACTCCATCTGAATTGCAGGAGTTATTCCTGGGCACATTGTTGGTGCTGCTAAGAGCACTTTTGTCTGACATCAAAGAGTGAAACAATACTAATTTCATGAACTTTAATCATACTTTGACTTAGGAATGGGGTCCATTCTCATCATGGTATAAGAAACCCAAAAGATTTGGAAAAATTAAGAAAAGGTAAGTGTAGGCTAGTGTCCAGCAAGCATTGCTACAGTGGTTGGAGTCATGTGAGAGTGGCATGCATGTAGCCCTGGAGTATGCATCTCAGGCCATGCATACTCTTATGCGGCGAACATTAGGTGCCCCAACAGTGATATAAATGTCTATGTCATTACTAAAGCACTCCACTTGTCACTGCCTTGATGTTTAAAAACAAATCTTATAATAATTTGCCTGGTTGACAGCCATGCCATGCACAACTCTTGCTTACATGGGGATCAAATTTGCTGTGATGGCTCTCACCCCATTGCGGAATGAATGGGAAATGGAGATCTTCTCACAGTGGGAAATGAATGGGCAGCCATGATAGAGACATGAAGGCTGGCAGGGGTAAACAAAGCACCTAGAAAAAAAGTGTTGGATGTATTGTAAAATTACCACAGAAATAACAAACCGCCATAACATTGAATGTCAGTATATCAAAACACAGGACACCAAATTGACTTTTCACTGAAATACAAAAACTTTTTACAGTGAGAGTAAGCCCTTCTGTACCTCCTACACCTACATATTATATATACCAACTCAGAGATCATCCACACCGATCCCAAGAAAAATTGGCATTTCAGTGAAAAAAATGATTGGATATTCTGTGTTTCAGTATGTGGCTGCTTGATATTTCAGCAGAGACCTGTGCATGTTTTGTTACACTGTATTGAGACTTAGCCTCCAGGCAGTTATTTATACTTTGCAATGTTTCAGTATTATAGCACTATTATTCATATATATATATATATATATATATATATATATATATATATACAGATTCATAGGTTCATAGGTAGGTACTAGGCTATCGGCCCAAGGGCCTACGTAAGCCTAGCCAGCAAGATACCATAGCTTACGCCACCCAAGAAAATTATTTTCCTGTGCCACTGTCCAGCAGAGACACAGAAGTGATCCCCGGGTGTATTTCCTATTTCCCATCCACTCATCAAGATTTTTCTTGAAGAGTGCTAATGAAGAACTTTGCTTGATATAGATGGGTAGCTTGTTTCAGAGTATAGGAAGTCTCTGGGACAGGAATCTATCCCTCCAGTGTGTCCTGTTTATTGTGGTGACAAGGTTTAGGTCCCTAGAGCATGTAGCTTGGAGGGATTGGGATTTCTTTAGGTGTAGCATGTCCAACAGCTCTGGGATTGACATAGCTTTATATGTTAGGCAGAGATCACTTCGGATTAGGTGATATGCTATGGAGTAAAGCTGGAGTTTTTTGAGGCGGTCAGTGTAGGGCATTTGTTTGAGGCCAGTAATCCTCTGTGAGGTACTTCTGTGGCCTTTCCAGCTGCTGCAGATGTCTTGTGAGGTACATTCCAAAAGGGGCATTGTACTCTATAATGGGTCTAATGAGTGATGAGTAGAGGGGAACAATGACCTCCTTTTTCTTGGATGAGAACCCTTTTATGATGAGGTGTGCCACGTAGAAGGACTTCCTGACTACTGTGGGGATGTGACTATCAAAGGAGGGACTACTGTCCACCTGGGTCCCAAGGTCTCTTATCATGCATTCGGTGTTAAGTAGATTGCTGCCTATGTGGTAGTTCATGGGTACAGAGGTTTTACCAAAGGGGATGACACTGCACTTTTTGGCATTGAGCTTGAGGCCATGGCTCTGACACCAGGCATCTGTCTCAGTGAGGTCCTTCTGTAGGATGTCCACATCATTTGGGGACTGGTCTATGGCTTCTAGTTTGCAGTCATCTGCGAACTTCATCAGCCAGAGGTCTTCTGTGTTAGCCTGTACTTCAGAGAAGCAGATACCAAACAGGAGAGGTCCCAGGAGGGACCCCTGTGGCACTCCACTTGTCACTGCCTTGAGGTCAGATTTGGAGTCTGCAACTTTTACAGTGTGGGTTCTGTCAGTGAGCCAGTTGGCAACCCATCTTGTGACGTAGGGATTTATACCTAGTTTAGTGAGTTTAGCTATAATTCCAGAATGGGGGATGGTGTCAAAAGCCTTGGCGAGGTCAAGATAAGCTGTGTGAACTACCTTACCCTCATCCACAGCTTTGGTGACTGCCTCAAAGAAGTCGACCAGGTTCAGGAGGCATGATCTGCCTTTCACAAACCTGAACTGGGTGGGATCCAGAGTTTGGAGGTTACCAATGTCTTTGTTTATGAGTTCCATGATGATATGATCCATGGCCTTGCAGACCAGGCTTGTCAGGCTAATAGGTCGATAGTTCCCGGGATCAGTGGTGGCTCCCCCTTTGTGGAGTAGGATAACTGTTGCTGTGCGCCATTCAGTGGGCACAAAGCCTGATGCAAGGCTATTATTGAACATGGTGCTTAAGTGGGGAGCCAGTTCGTTCTGAAGTCCATGTAAAACACAGCCTGGGATGTTGTCCGGTCCCATGGATGCTGTGTTTTTGGCTTTAGAGAGTGCAGCTTTTACCTGTGTAGTTGTGATTACAGGGTCTCTGCATTCTTCCTCTATAGATATGGGCCCTTTAGGGGGTGAGATGGGGGTAAAGTTAGCACTGAACCGATCTGCCAGGATGTTGGCAATATCAGTTGGTTCTGTAATTTACGTGCCTTTGTGCTGTAACTCAGAGCAGATCTCGGTGTTGCCATCTAGATTCTTGACATAGCTATAGAATGCTTTGTGGTTGTCCTTGGATTTAGTGGTGATTTTGTTTTCGTAGCTAGCTTTGGAGGATCTTATAAGGGATCTCAGCTTCTTACTGAGGCTGACCAGGAAACTCCTCCACTCATGGGATTTTACTCTCTTTTGAAACAGTTTCTTCCTTCTGTTGTACAGTTTGCTTATGGCAGGGGACCACAGATTGGCTTCCTTTTTTTGGAGGATAGCGTCTTGGCTCTGTTTGGGATAGCACGATCCAAGCAGTCGTGTAAGTGCTTATAGAGTGCATTTGTGTAGGATTCAGCAGTTGTAACTGTATTGTCCATCTGCATGGGTGTCATGAAGTTCACCACTTCCGTCTTAAGAAGGATGAAGTTGGCTTTGGAGAAATGTTTTACTGTGGTTTCCTTAATGGGGGGTGTGGGCGGGATGTGGATATCAAGGGTGATAAGCTTATGGTCAGATCGGACCAATGAGGAGTTGACTTCAGGTGTGGAACACCAGTCCCTCATGTTGGTAATGACTAGGTATAGGATATTGTTGCCCCTGGTGTGGGTGTGGATAAGTTGATCTAGGGCATTGGAGTTTATGAATTCCAGAAAGCGTTGAGCTTTGGCTTTTCCCAGTTAGGGGTTGCCACAGTGGAACTATGGTCTGCTAATGATTGGCAGTAGATTTTCATGGTGCCGGCTTGATGCCCAACCTTCAACGAAGGCACACCCATTCATGCCATTCATGTATGCATGTCTTTTGAACACCACTCCACCATGGGGAGGACATGCAGACTCCACACAGAAAGCACTCCAGCTGAGAAACCCACTAGCCATGAATACCTTTTTTTTAAGGACAAACTAAGAAATCTGTCTGGTAAAGTGACTTCCTCAGAGGGTCACACAACATGATGATGGAGACAGAGGGACTCAAACCAGGACTACAGAACAAAGCTTATTAGCTAGACTGCTTTGTTGTTTACAAGCCTTTCAATCACAGGGATTAGACTGCATTATTCTGTACTAATTTAAGCACTTTATTTCAAATTCATTTTTCACTTCTTTAAGACTTTTTGCATATGTGCACTTAAGCTATCCACTGCGATATTCTGACAGGTCAGGTGGAACACAGAATACTGTTATTCTCTTATTGTGCATAATTATTGCATGTTATATTTCAACTAGCAGTACACCAGCAGCTTTAGTTTACTAGCAAATTTTACAGTAAGCACCTTATTTCCCTGTCTCTGCCATAATGCAGTGCAAAGTGAACTCTACCTAGTTCCAGGTAACTTTATCTGGTAAATCTGTAAACATTATGCAATAATTCAGTCAAGAAGTGCAGAGTGTTCAAAAGGTCGTTTTTAATTAACATTTGACTACAGTTTGGCAAGCTCTTTTAAATGATTAAGATATACATTCATTTAAAGATATCCCAAAGTTTGTATCTTCACACTCAAACAAGCAATAAATACTTGTGGGAATTTCCTTCCTGAATCTTGTTCCTATTTAACTGGTTACTTAGAAAACACTGTGATATATTTACAGTTTATTCTGAAGTCATTCTTTATGCAGATATGTAAAAAAATGTTTACAGTTGAACAAAATTCTGGTCTTTTTTTTCTTTCAGTACCTCTGAAGCTTCCCCTCCCCCATATAGAAAATTAAAACAATCTGCTGTACAGAGTTCAGGCTAAAGGCAGCCGGAAAAACTACTCCTCACTTTTCCCTGGATGTCAGCCAGTTCTGAGAAGTGTGGACAAAGCTCAGATCTCTCAACCAGCACTGTGACTTCACTGGCTGGATACAAAGAGTTGCTGAGTGTTTCTTGAAAACAAACTAAGGAAGTGTGATGTATATACACTGTCTCTGGGTACTATGTGTCACTGGCCAGACTTTGCTGAGGTAATAGAATCAAAAGTGAACCGCATATATAAACAGCTTGTTCTGTTCTCAAGAGGCGTGCACTTGCTGGTACAGTGTTTCAAAGCATTCCTGCCATTCAGTACCTGCTCTGCCTGGCAGCATAAATTAAACTATGAAAGCAAGCAGACAAGACAAACTCTTGTGTAAACTGAACATTTATGTGACAAGCTGTTTGGTCATAGTATTGTTAATAAACCTTTTTCAGTATTAAGCTTTGTGTAATGAAATCCTTTTATTTACAACTTACATCGTTTTGCTTAGAAAATTGACAGGGCTGAACCATCTTTCTGAAGACACATTTTGTATGTACTTATAAAATATCTGTGTACAAAGCTCTCCTTTCAGCACACCGCCTTATATAATTGGCAGTAAGAGTTAATAAACAAGTACTGCTTCTGTCATCAAACGCATTGTTTTGCAGTGCCGTATAGTACAAGTACAGAGGTGACTTACCATACACAACCCCTCGGTGTTATTCTGGGAAGGAACAATGCTGGTTATTAACTGCTGGAATCAATCACTCACTGCTCAAAAATGACCCTTCCGCCTCTAAAACCTCAATGCCACCCTGCACTATATGTTATTTACACATATTGTATTGTGCTTTCTGTCTTTGTGCTGGAAATGAACGTAAGCAGTACAGAACAACAATACACCAACACTGATGTGAAACACAGCTGAAGTTATTGTGAAATCAGTCATTTAATGAGCAGGCTTTCCATGGGTTGCACATCTCTGCATCTAGATAGCTAGCCTTAGGAAATAGTTATCCTTTTGTAAAACATTTCAACCGCATAAGACTGAATACAAAAAAGTTAGCGCACAAATAAAAGTAGACTTCTTAGAAGCTGTGATATGCTTTCAGCCTTCTTCACATTTACAAAGTACACAGGAAAGCTAAAGTACTGGAACCTCTTTAGCGTACAAAAACGATTCCGGTTGGAAATGTTCCCCATATAATTTTTTTGCATATTAAATCCAACAAAATAACCAAGTGCTACATGTGTATGTGGTTGTTTTTCACAATAATAATGAGCTGCTTAGAAAAAAGAAAGCGCACCTCTCACCATAGTGTTAATAACTTTTACTTATCTTTGTCTCCGCACTCTTTATCGTTCCAATGGGTTCAGATGATACTGTGTGATTGCTCATTCATCATTCATTTGTTGTACAATTACAAAAAAAGCCATTGTTATACATAATTTGTATCTATGCTCAGCTGTTGAGAAAGACAATAGATAATTACTATCTGATGGTAAATACTACTGAAATATCAACAATTGTAATTTCAATGTCTGTAGTACTATACACAGATCACTGGAAATAACAGCCATGTTTGTTTTGCAGCCTTGGCTCTACTACTTACACCTTCTGTGGTTTCAGCCATGCAGGCTGAACCAGAAGCATTAATATGCTTAAATGCTTTAATAAATGCTGAAGTATGTTTGCTGGAAACAAGATGTAAATATCAATTTTCAAAATTCAGGGACATGATAACTGTACTATTTACAATACATAAAAAAAACATAAGTTATCTGCTGGTTTCACCCTCAGATAAAGCCCCAACAGCTAATGCCTTTATTGCATTAGTTAACTTTTTAAACAATTTGTGGCTGCCTGAACTGATAGTGAGATAAGAAGCATGAAGTTGTGTAATCTATATCTTCCAACAAGTAGAGGCTGGCAAACTGAACTGCTGTACTCAAAAAGTGCATCTAGCCTTGAGCTGTTCGAGTATCAGATGTCATTCAGTGGATTTACGTAGACACACCAGTCAGCTGCGTTTCAGAAAACCTGTCTATGTCTGTTATTTCTTATTTAACTTAGTAATACTAAAACTCTCTGCTGACTTCTGTTGCCTTAGCTTATGAGGTCAGAAAGTAAAGTTACTTTTCCTAGGAAATCTGCACAATCCCTTTAATGCCTTATAAGGTAGGACTTTTTCTTTTGAGACCACTTTCTGGTAGAGCAGGGTTTGTTCAGTTTGTAGGTGGAGAGAAACAAACATCCAGGCCTGCTGCCCAATTCTCCACCCTTATTCGTTTCATAGTGTCCTCTTGCCAGACTGCATGTTCAAGAATTACTGTACATATAACTTCAACCATGACTGCAGTAAAGGGGGGGGGGGAGACTGCAAGTGTCTTTGCTGCATTTAGAAAGTAATAAATGAAGAGAAAAGAAAGAGAATGAAAGACACATATTGTGGGGGAGACTATTTTGCTTGTAACAATATGTAAGCCTGAGTGAGTAACTCTTTGTCTCAATTGCTTAAATGGCTTTCTCTGACACATCACAGAGTGATTGTTCTAGTTGAGTTATGTTGCAACCACAGCCTGAAATTATGTAGGCATTGAAGAAATGCCACAATATTTGCATGGCAGGTTCAGCTAGCTGACTGCATCAAACAGGTTTTATTGGAACATTAGAAAAACTAAAAATTATTCAGCAGGGAAATGAATACCATATTATAAGCAGCACTTTAGAAGATATAGTGGCAAATGAAAAGAATTTGCAGTATACAAATCTGACAATGGGACATGTCTGAATATGGTCTATAACTGGGGTATTCATTCCTCTTCTCAGATTAGCTACTTGCTTTTAAGATCTCATGTTCAGGGATATACATTCTCTTGATTTGCATACACTGTCATGTCATGCACAACACTTGGAAAGTGTGCTTCGTCCCAGAAAGTTTCAGTTTTTATTTATTTATTTATTTTTGTGAGTGTCATTTACATTGTTTGAAAGTCAGCCCTGCTGTTGGCCATGGAAAACTTCTGGTGAATGATTCACAAAGAGGCTCATTCACTGAAGTCTTCATGCTACCATTGAATCATGAGCAATGATCTAAACTGATACTGTCTGTATTTCTTAGGGAAAGTGTTTGATGTGACTCTCCATCATAGGTACCAGTGATTCGTTCTTAAAACCCCAAGATTCAGGGAAAGAGAAGTTCCTGACCTATCTTGCTACTCAGACAATGACAATGACAGTGTTTCAGAGGATCCATCATGGTGGACTAGTGAAATATCAGGTCTCTGCTGAAGAACCATCAGAAGAGGCAAAGAAATAATCAACAGAGTCCAGCCATATGAGGTGTCAAGAGGTGACTCCCCAGGAACCAACCTGAAGGTGCAGCCAAAGATATAGGAACCACCCAATCCTTAGCTGGGTGGATGAAACATCCTTGTAAGTGGCATTCTTCTTGGAAACTGTCATGAGAGGTCCTGACTGGAGCTTGCAGCTCCCATTCAGGACTGATAACTTTTCTGCCCTAGGCTTTACTACCAGCTCCAATGGCATTAGAGAGCTCAAGGACAAGAGTATCTACTACTGCATAATGATCTATGGTTGAGGCCCTTGACTTTGTGCAATTGTTTAATGTCTGGTAGGACCTGTCCTCATGGGTGAGTAAGCACATCATTATGAAATATAGCATAATGCCAGCACTGGGCTTGATGCAGACATTTCTTATTTCCATTCCACATCTAGCTAGCACTTTTTTGTGTAATAATGTCTTGTCTGACAGTATATTTCAGTTGCATTCTCAAGCCCATTGCCATGCAAAATCATGTAAAAGGTGGAAGTGGTGGTGGGGGGCTGTGCTTCTCCCTCACACTCTGCATCCATGAAGGACTAAGTGGATACAGCTGCATTTGTCTCTGTGACAATTAAGACTATTGAAACTTCTCCTGCATAGAGCTATTTCAAAAACTCGTTCTTTGGGGAAACCTTAAGGAACACGAAGTTTACCACTGACTAGCCTGTTTCTTTTTGTTTCTTCCTCCCAGAAATGTCTGCATGAAAAATCAATGAAACTTTATGAATAAGGAGAAGGAAGAGTCTTAGTCATCACCTGTATATTGCCTTTTATCAATGAACATATATATGCACTTTGAATCACCCACACACTGCTCTGCTGTCTACCAAAAGCCAATGCACCCTATAACACTCTGGACAAGTGGGAGTGAAATTCTGGTCAAGAATTCTGCAGTAGATTAATATACATGAGTGCCTCAGTTCAACAAAAGTTACAGAGAGCACAACTTCTTGTTTTACATCACATAACAAGGAGTCTCGAGTGCAGTACAAGATGGACTAGAGGGTGTTCTCCTTTGTTATGTAAAGACCAAGAATCCATAACTACCTGTTTCACTTCTTTAGGCTTCAGTTTTCACAAGTATTGGTAAGCTGCCCCATGCCTTGCTGCATGTTTGAATGCAATGACACTGTGGTGAGGGCAGCAGATACAGCATGCATATGATCTACGTTAAGGAGGAGATCCAGCAGGTCATCCTGAATGCCAACTACCAACGTGACATGTTCTTTAGTAACCTATCACAGGATCTGATCGATGACCTCCAGAAGATGAAACATGCTTTCATTGTATCTGTGACCCCATTAATCACTTCTGTTTTGTACATCTGGCTGGACCCCTAAGCAGAAGAAGCACTCTGAAAGACCGAGAAGAGCCCTTAAGTGCCATATAGGCCTGCCCTCTTCTGTCTTGATTTAGTGGACCAAATTTAGGAAACTATCATTTAGAGCTACCCTTTCTGGGGAGGGTTATCTGAGTTCACCTTGAAATGATGCACTAACATAAAAGCCAGCAAACTTGCAAAGTGGTCTTGGATGATGACATTACAGAGTTCTTAGGTCCTACCTCAGAAAGAGCTGTGTTCTGGCACCAAACCATCTTAGTACAGCTCTTAAGATGAGTCCAGATGTTGGCCCTCAGACTGTCCATACAGGAAGGCTTCTTTCCAATTTTAGACTTCAGAGACTTTAAACTTATCCATTTGCTACATCAGTTCCCACACATTGACTCTCCATACAGTCATGTTGGTGCTTCCACAGGGAAGATGGATGGTGTTTAACATGATAGTTGTCTTTATGGCAAATCAGTGTCTGGGATCTGCATGTGATATTTCTTAAATTCTCTCTCTCTCTCTCTCTGGGTGGGCACAATGTTCAATAAAAATGCTGTCCTTTGATTTCTACTCTGCTCAATGATTATCCACCAAAGTATTAGCTATTGAGATAGAGACCTTGCAGGAGAACTACATGTATTCCCATGCCTGGACAATTGGTTTCTTCTGGCACCACTGAAGGAATTGGACAGCGCAGTGGTGCAGCGGTAGCATTGTTGCCTCACAGCAAGAGGTTTTCTGGTTTGATTTTCAGCTGGGGTGACTTCTGTGTGGAGTCTGCATGTCCTCCCTGCATTTGTGTGGGTTTCCTCTGGGTGCTCCGGTTTCCTCCCACATTACAAAGACATGCATCTGGAGTCTTTCTCCCTGGGCCTTTGCTGAAAATTGGCTTTGTTCCAAGTCGGACTTTCCCGGTTAACAAATGTTAAATAAATCCCCAGTGGTACAATGGAAAGAATGCTTCCTTCTTTTGCAGTCACTGGTGATTGTATGATTTCATAGAAGACCTCTTTGTTCCTTTTTCAGGGGATTGCTTTTATTGACATGGAATTGGATACTCTCCAATGTCAGCCATCCTTATCCTTATAAAAGATCAGGAACTCACAGCTTTAGCAGCCTGTATGAGCATGCATTGGAGAGTGCCAGCTCAGACCCTTCAATTATTTCTGGACTTGATGATAGCCAGAGTTTTCACAATGCCTTTCACACACCTGAAGATAATGGAGTTACTGTGGAATGTGAATTGTCAGTGGCTGAAGGGTCACTGTGGGCTCACTAATATTCTCTTGGTCTGAGACCCATGGTGCTAGGATCTAGAGTGCTGGACAATCAACAACAATCTTCATTGGGATGAGAACTGTTTGACCTGTTCTTTCTTAGGGAGTGGACCATTCTGCTGAACTTGTGGGCAGTCTTATGGCCGCTCCCTTGGCATCTTGCACACTTCATAATAGCTCTCATTCAGAGGTGCATATACACTTCTACTCATGCTCAAATTCCCAGGGAGATGATCACCAGTATGCAATGTGGGCACACTAGGCTACTTTCTGCAGGCATTAAACCTTCAGTCCTGCAGGTGTCACCAGTGCAGTGCTCTGAGCTTCCACCCTCACCCCTGAACCACTGAGGTGCTGTTAACTGCACACTCCTGTCTTCCCTCATGTCTTCCCCCATCATCCATCCATTAGTCAAACAGGCATTGTCTTGGTGCAGTTAGATATTTATCTCTATCCACCTTTAGGCTGGGTTCCACTATAACAAATACATTCCTATCAAATCAGTAGTTCTGCATGACCCTCCTTGGTGTGTCCTGAATACCCTTCTACTATCTAGACTATCTAGACAACCTTTCTATCCAGTAACTACTGCTGGAATTCTCAAGTCATGCAAATATATATGTATATGCATTTGTATACATGTGTGTGTGTCTGCGCGCGCGCGCGCGTGTGTGTGTATAGGTTTACTATCAAAATAATGAAATGCACATTACCATCTGTCAGAAGGTTGAACGTAATGGTGCAAAAAGGCAGAATTGTGAACGCAAATCCTGTAGACTCAGAATTGTTGACCTCTTCTCAGTAATCAAGTTCCTTTTCTTAATAACAACTTACCTTGTCCTTCTATACTATTACTTACATCTTCAGAATCTCATTAAGGAGACTACTTTTACTAATATATTGTATAATTTCAGCTCCTACTTTTTCTCTATGTCTACTTGTATACTAATATATTGTATAATTCAGCTGCCATCTTTTTCTTTATGATGCATTGCAACTATATTTTGTATTGTACTAACTGTATCTGTATATTTTGCACTATGTTATGAATGAATGACCTCTTTGATTATTCTCTGTACTGCACCTGCAATGTTCATTGTATACATTAATTTTTGTATATGTGATTTTGTTTGTTTCCTCGGAGCTTATCTCCCCGGGCCTCTACTGAAAATGGACATATATCCAGTTAGACTAGCCCGGTCAACAAATGTAAAATAAAATAAACAAATAAATAAATAAATGTAGCATGTGTTTGCAAATTTAAGTGTCTGTGTTTTGCATTGGATTGCACTATAGTGGTGATCAGGAAAATTACCCTTTTCCTCACTGTAGTGTGATCTTGCCCCCCTTCAAAATAGTAGAAATATGTCCGAATTTAAAATGGTATATTGTTTTGGATGGGGTGTGGTCCAGTCACTGTCAAATGTTGATTCCTGCCTTCCAAATGAATTGACATTCTTAGCAGTTGACTTGACGTTGTTCGGTGTTTCGCTTCGGGGATTTGACCATTCCCGGTTAGGGCTTTCAATATTTTGATAGTAAACCTATATATATATATATATATATATATATATATATATATATATATATATATTTTTTTTTGATAGTAAACATATAATTATATATATGTGTATATATATATATATATATATATATATATATATATATATATATATATGTATATAGAAATATATATATAGAAAGAGAGAGAGAGTGTGTGTGTGTGTGTGTGTGTGTGTGTGTGTGTGTGTGTGTGTGTGTGTGTGTGTATTGAATACACTCATCATCGACACGCTAAATATCAATGTCTTTAAATCAAAACCACATATGTTGACAAACAACTGCGTATGTGCTTAGAAATAGCCTCAGTGCATGAAAACAAATAAAACATTGTTTTTTTGCAGGGAGGCACTAACTCTGAGATTGCACAAACATGAGGTAAGAGCTTCTTCCCCTAACACAGGAATTTTTCTATTTATTCAATCATAAATGGTTGACTAAACAGCTATTGGCCAAGCACACACTCGACCGATGCAATGGATCCCATATAAATATATATATATATATATATATATATATATATATATATATATATATATTTCTTTTTATGTATATGTATATACACATACATACAAATTATATATATATATATATATATATATATATATATATATATATATATATATATATATATATATACTGGTTTATTTTAGGTTTAATCAACCTCTGTTTTTTGACACAGTTTTGTCAACAGAACAGTTGATTGACAGTTGTACAATACTGACAATTCCTTCAGTTGAGGAATGTGCCCTTTCCCCAAGGATTGTGCAATCCTGGAGTTAGGTTATACAGTTAGCAAGGGATGTGGGGGTATAGCTCCCCATGTGGGGCCCAAGATTAATCCTCACAGCATTCACAGAAAACAGTTAATGTCAGCTTCTCATGGTTAATATATGGATGTTAGCATTATCAAAGTTTAAACCAAAGAGCAAAAAGGTCACACAGACAAACCACTTAGTAGAAACTATAAGCAAAACCGAGCCAAGCTAGATTTCTCACCGTGTGATACCTTAAACCTCCTATAATAGAGGCCCATGGGATATATGCAAATGACCCCTGTAAAAGGCCCACAGGATATGAGAAAATGAACAATTAAGAACATCAATTGCTCCAGGTAGACAGTTTCCTAATATCCATGACTTCTTTTTTTCTTTTTACAAATCTTTCTAGATACATTCAGGCCAATAAAGCCAAACCCTATTAGTTGTAGATATATTTCAACCTTCTTATAACATCCTAAGCATAGCTTAAATAACAATTCACTGCATTTTAGAAACACAGGTTTTTTTATACCCAGCTGATGTCCATAACCATGAAGGCGTCTGCAAAATAGCTGAATTAACATCAAAACCAAAGAGTAAAAAGGTCACAAAGACAACCCGATTAGTAACAACTATAAGAAAACCTAGTCAAGCTAGAGTTTTCACTGTGTGATACCTTAAACCTCCTGTAATAGAGGCCCATGGATATATGCAAATGAACCCTAAGGACAGTGACTGTTTCAGCTATATGGCTTCTGAATGTCCATGACTTTTTATTATTTTCTTTTTAAGTCCCTGAACATGCTACATAAGTATATGTAATATCTGGTCGTCCCTACCAGAAAAAAATATGTAAATACAGAAAGTATCTGGTTGACCCTGCCAGGAAAAAAATGCAGAAAGTATCTGGTTGGCCCCGCCAGAAAAAAAAAAGTTGAGAACTCAGTTCATTTTTTTTCTTTTTTGGTGTGGTGGGGGGGGGGGGCAATTTAAAATTTGTCTTTCTTCGCTCACCTTAAACCTCCTCTGGCTTCTAAGATTAAATCCAATAAATTTTATTCCACTTTTTTTTTTGCTTGTCTTTCCACTCTGTCTCTCTCTCTACCTAGCAACCTAACTATATTAAAGCATGGGAAGAGAACGCAAAAGTAACAGTACTCAGATTACATAACAGGCTGCTGACTTAACAGTCCCATCAGCTTCCTATTTCCTACTGCAATGACTTCTGGATATCTTTGTTGATGCCTGCAGTCTTCCCAAACCTGACTATTTTAGAAACAGTTTGGCAACAAAAAGAACACTACCCCTCCAGTACTGTATCTTCTCTGGTAACTTCAGAGCATGAAGCAGTCTCCTTCAAAACAAGAATTAATTCTGTAACCCCAGCAAACCATGTAACAGTGAAAAACTACTCCAAGGCAAACTACCTTCTATTAAATGATTACCTATCAAAATTTCAAACTCCTCCAAACCCATATAACACAGCAGTATATGCAGAATTATTTACACAAGCTCTGTACAGACATTTTAAAGATTGCATAGAGGCTGCTGTGACTACCAGAAGTAAGCCCAAAATAAAGACAAAGAACAAACGTGGAATCCAAAATTAAACAAATTATACAACAAAATAAAAAAGTCATAGCCAAAATTAGAAAGTATAACACAAAAACAGATAAAAATTCTCTCATCAAATTGAAAAAGACAACTAAAAGGGCTAATAAAGTCAAACAAAGCAAATTTTGAGGTAAAGATAACATCCCCCCCAGGCCAAGGACAGCCCATAAGGCCTTTTTTAGCTATGTTTGAAAGTTCAAAGGGCGCACACAACAGTATGCCTAGCTCTTGGTAAATGGAGCCACATTCACAGAACCAAAAAATGCAGCAAATCTCCTGGCTGTTAAATTCGGTTCCAACTTCACCCTTCCCCTCACCCCCAGCTGCCCCCCCCCCCCAGGAAATACCATCTAACATAATTGCTTCAACCAGAAGCTGAAATACTTGCATTTCTTTACTGAAATTAATGAAAACTAAACATCTTCACAATAATATTTCCATTCTGCAGTATCAGTCCATTTACTTCTGTAAGATTTTACAGTTGGAACAACTGCATAGACTTATAATTGTTGATGTAAATAATGTACTGTCTATATCTGTCTTGCAATTATGTTTGTTGTTTCATAAGAAATGTAACTGCTGTTTTTCAGAGAACTGTCTGAACTTCATTTGTTAATATGTGTACTGTGGTGGAGCTTTTCTCCTGGGCCTTCTCTGAAAATGGCCTCTGCCCACTTGGACCTTCCCAAATAAACAAATAAATAACTATCAAGAGTGAGCAGGTCTTTGATGCAATTGGTAAGGCCAAGAATGTATAATGTTTGATAGGCCTCTATTATATCCTAGAATGCATCCTAAATAGCCTGAAATATGACCTACTGGCACTGTTCAACAATAGTGTTTGCACAGGCTTTGTGCCATGTCAATGGAAGAGTGCAACGGTCATCTCTAGGCACAAGGGAGGACCAACATAGAAATTACAGACCCATTAATCTGACTAGTCTTATATACAAAGCCAAGGAAAGAATTATCATGGAAATAATTAACAATGACATAGGAAACTTTCATACACTGGACCCAACCCAGTCTGGTTTTGTCAAAGGCAGATCATGCCTAACAAACCTAGTGGGCTTCTTTGAGAAGGTCACCAAGGCAAAGGATGAGGGCAAAATGTTGCATACTGCCTACCTTGACCTAGCTAAGGCATTTGATTCAATACCTTCGCAAGCATTGCAAAAAACTTATGGAATTAGGCATAAATCCCTATATAACCAACTGGGTAGGTAGCTGGTTCACAGACAAGATCCAGGAAGTTAGGATTGAAGAGACCAACTCCACAAAGAGGCTGGTCATCAGTGGAGCCCCTCGTGGCTCTGTGCTGGGTCCGTTCATCTTTGGCATTTGTTCTTCAGAAGTCAAGGGCCTCTGAGTAACTAACTGCAGATGATTGCAAGTTAGGAGCAATCATAGAAACCCCCCAAGATACTAACATCTTACAGGAAGCTCTAACACAGACAAATGACTGGTGCTAAAGCCACAGCTTAAAACCAGAATGCAATAAATGCATAACAATGCCTTTAGGGAACTCACCCACCCAGGAAAACTACCTCATTGATAAAATGCCTCTAAAAGTAGATGAAGTAGTAAGAGATTTGGGGACTCATGTAGATAGTAAGCTGTCTTTCAACCAACATATGTCTAAGGTTGCAAGAAAATCATTCTATGTCACTCAACTTATAATTAAGGGTATGGCATCAAGGGACAAGGAAGTCATTATGCCACAGTCCTTAGTCATCATCAGACAAATCATTGAGTATAATGCCCCCTTTGTATGTACCTGATCAGGCACATGAAACTAATGAAACATCCACAGAGGTTGCTCACAAAAAGAATACAGGGAATAAACATAATGTCCTGCCCATATCACCCCAAATCCCTATCTCTGTACCTCGCTTCCTATAGACTGCTGATAGGCGATTTATGCTTGGCATATAAGGCATCCTTGGAACTTGCTCTTATGGACCTTTTGCACA
Source organism: Protopterus annectens (assembly GCF_019279795.1). Taxonomy (NCBI): domain Eukaryota; kingdom Metazoa; phylum Chordata; order Ceratodontiformes; family Protopteridae; genus Protopterus; species Protopterus annectens. The sequence continues at coordinate 513,020,031 of NC_056732.1, forward strand.
TCCACAAAATGAACAGCACCAGAACTACTAGACCTAAGGATTAAAACTTTACTTGTGACTTAAATTGGACATGTTAGAGGGGCAGGTACATATCTCAGAAAATCCCCATTCACTGGAATAGGCTTCCCATCTATGTGAAGCAGATCCCTTCTCTAACCTATTCAAGCGCAACCTAGACCCGTGGATGAAAAATTGGAAATTCACCCTGGTCTAACTAATATGTCTCTGACGGACAGCAGCAGACGTTAAATCATGCCATAACTAACATATACCTCTAGGCACAATAACTCGTGGAATACATTTGGACTGCATGGCTAGGCTTATAAAGGCCCCAATGTTCATGAGCTTAGTATAAACTTATGAACCTGTTGTTATACTATTCACCACACAGCAAAAGATAAATGTGCACAGCACCATTCACATTCTTGACACTAATAAAAACAGAGTAGCTCACCTATCCTCATTTCATTAGCTAGAGCTCTTCCTGGATTCCATGCTCAACTTCACACTTCGAATGTGTAGTTGATACAATTCTTTCATCATTCAAGGTATGTTGATTTAATTCATATAATCTCATCTCAAAATCAAGGGTGACATACTCGTCCAAAGTTATAATATGGCCTTCCCCTTCTTGCATTTAGTTCAGCTCATAGCACATAACTGTTGTAGGCCATCATAAATCAGCTCTGTCATTTTATAAATCCAACTTCCCATACACCTCCCAGAGCAACCCTCTTTCTATCTTGTCTGACTTTTAAACTAACCATTTGCAGATATTACCCATTCTTTGTTAAAAACTCGGGGTAACATGATCTCCTTATAGCTTTCATGACAACCAAAATAGCAGCACTACATTCTATAGACCCCTGTTTACTAAACCCATCAGTATAACATGCTTTAATCAGGTAGTCCCTGCCAAGTAAGACATCTGAAGCAAGAGAAAAAAAAAGAAACACCTTCTATAAATGCGACATGTGTCACAGATTCCGGGATCATCTCACAAACTTTCCTTTACACTATGTAATCTCAAATGAATCAGTACAATTCTGTCTATTAATTAATTAACTCTGAGAATACTTTACTTTTGTAAATATTTAAATAGATTATTACTTAAACCTTTGGTCCACAAATCATTGCCTTCCACTTCTCTCTACTCTTTTTAATCTACTATACTTTTACTCTCCTCTTTGTACAACCACCTACATTCACCCCAAAACCCTACCTCTCAGTCCAACTTCTTCTTCCTAATCCTTTCTCTACTATGATAACCTCTTCCAATGCCTTCAGACATGAGTGTTTATTATTTACTGTACATTGACTATTAATTGCATCTAAGTATTCTTCAGTGTATTATGTGTGTGCAAACCTCTGTAAAATGTATTTAATCTCGCTGACTGTTGCTTGAACCGCAATCTGTGTGCGTTGTTTGCTTCTTTAGCTTGGGTTGTAGCTGAAAATGATCCCTGGACCAGCCCATTTACCTGGTTAAGAAATTTAAAATAAAATAAAATGAACAAATGGTAAATAGAAATAATTTTGATTGATTTAGTGATGTGATTGGCATATTTAGAGTTTTTTTTTATTTATATCAGCACTCAGTGGTGCTGCTGTCTTTATCTCAATAAAGGTTGTTGGGCAATGTTATCTAACGTAAAGTAAGAACACCCGATTAGAGCCCATAGTGATCTTATCATGACTTTCCAAGTTAACGTGCTGTGATTTATGTATCACTTGTGCCGATACCTCTCAAACTCTTAGTGCAAGAAATCTAGACAAAGCCCAACAAAATGGGGGGGGGGTCAAAGGGCCAAAAAATAGGAACATATATTAAATAATGCTCTTATCAACTTAGAAAGTTGCCTGAATAACAGAGTTTGTTTTAACATACATTTTCTGAAGGATTTCAAGCCTGAAACTCAAATCTATGTCATTATTTAGTGACTTCACTTCTCAGATCATCCCACTGATTTGTCAGAAAACCACAAATTTTATGAGGAACAGACAAAAAATATGAGCCAAAAATCTGGACATTCTGCAGAAATCTGGACAGTTGAGAAGTATGCTTGCACCACTGGGAATTGTCACTGTGATGAGTTATGCATACATATGTCTCTCTCTCTCTCTCTATATATATATATATATATATATATATATATATATATATATATATATATATATATACATTTACGAATTTATATATATAATTTCATTGGTATTTACTAGCCATACAGTTCAGAAGACCATTGAGGACCTTAGCTCAATTCTCCAGTTGCCCTAAAGCACTGTATCATTAAGTGACTTGCTCAGGGTCACACAGTAGGCAAATGAAGGTTGTGAAAATATATTTCTGTACTACAGGAAGCAACACGTTACCATCCCATAGCCTTAATCCTCTGTGCTAACTGCCAAGCTAAAGAATTGTTGACTCAAGTGGGACAGGAATCCATAACTCCCAGCTTCAGAGGCTGATATCCTATCCATTAGTATTCAAGTTTTTCAGTGGCACAATGGCACAGTGGATGGCATTGTCACCTCTCAGCAAGAGGTTCCCTGGTTTGATTCTCAGCTGCAGTGCCTCCTGTGCCTCTATGTGCTCATGTGGGTTTTCTCCTGGTGCTGCAGTTTCCTCCCACATTCTAAATACATGGAATAAACACTCCAAGCTAGCCATATATGTGAGTTCATGCATGTAGTTTAGCAGGGGTGGAGGGGATGTAAGGAGGCTTACCCCTTGCAAAAAAAACACTTTTAAAAATAATTCTGGTTTAACTTTGGATAGTTTTGTTTTCCTGATTTTCATTTGTCAGTGCTTGTCATATGGGGTACCTTGTAAATTCACTACTTTGATCATTACTCATTTTAGTGTTCAACTTTAGGTGATATAATCATGTATATAATTATATATCTTTGCAGAGGCTATTTTTCTTGCTTTCTGGAAGTATGTTCACTAACCAGTTGGGGTGAACTGCTGTTAGGCTCACACCCTAGGCATACTTACTTAGTGTGGCATTTAATGTCATTGATTGTGCTGGAGAAGGGCATGAAAGACACCAACATCAATGATTCCCAGAAAGAGGATTATGATCAGTTTATTGATTACAACTAATTTATTAATGTGTTCTTAAAATGAATTCAAGAGAGTGTGCATGTATATTCCACAAGCGCACAGATATATGTTTGCATGTGTGTGTGTGTGTGTGTGTGTGTGTGTGTGTGTGTGTGTGTGTGTGTGTGTGTGTGTGTGTATATATATATATATATATATATATATATATATATATATATATTTACATGAATGTTACAGGTTTGATCCGTGAATGCATTTAGCTCATGCTAAATTTATAAGAAAATTAATCAGTAGAACAGGTTTTGTGCGGAGTCTGCATGTCCTCCCTGCTGTCGAGTGAATTGAAAGAGGTAGGTGCTAGCATATGTGGGTGTGCCTTCTTTGAAGGTTGGGTGCCAGGCTGCCAACTTGACTCTGTAAAAATTCACTGCTAATCATTAGCCGACCAGAGTTTTGCTGTGGTGACCCCTAACCGGGAAAAGCCGAAAGACAGTTACTGTAGAACAGGTAGGTCAAATTATGTATCAGTGAGACTTCAGGAGATTGACAGCAACATGTGCAGTACTTTTTCCTTTTCTCCATGACTGTACGAGCCTGGAGTTTATTTACATTATAAGGGAGTGGGTGCATAGCTCCCATGTCGGAGGGGTATGGGGTCCCCACATTAAAGCAATGTTTTTAAAGTTTTTTGGTCATTACAAATATAACAGACGGGTTTACATTTGCGATTACTTTATTTAGATTGGTTTAACTTGTGATAATGGCTACCGCCATGTGTAAAGGTAGATTGTACATCAAGGAAGGGTTTAAAAAGCCAAAAGTAGCCAGGTGAGATATCTTTTCAACAGTAGAGCAGGACAGGGCAGAACAGCCACCATTCTCACACTTCCACATAAAAGCAGGAAGAGACATATATAGCACAAGGTGAAAAGTAGTAAGTGCTGACTAACAAGAGTAAGGTGCTAGATGACCCATAATGGTAATTGGACTACAGGTTGGGAAGGAATTTCTTGTTTTTCCCCACTGGGTTTTCAGGATTTTACCTTCCCTAGAAAGTGGTAGATAGGATAGGTAGTGTCGCAGCCATGAAGGGTGGAAGGGGACTTGGAAAACTAAAATTACAAAGAAGTGTGCTTGGCCTGGGGAGGGGTGCAGGTATGGACAACTTGGTGGTCACCCTATGGTATAGCAGGCAGGCTGAGGCCACAGCCTGGGATCCCGCAAGTGGTGGATCCCCCTCAGCCACTGGTATCTGGCTGAATGATGACAGGGGACTTTGGGTGTTTCATTGTAGATCCTTCAGCCAATAGTGTTGCTTGAGCAATTACAGAGACTATGATGGATGTTATGGCCTGGTTGTTTGGATTTGACTTTCTTCCAAGTTCTGCCCTTTGCACATATCTGAATATACTTGGTTGATATTGATTTGATTAGCTTGACTTATGATCTCGCACTGATTTGATACCTAATTTGATTGGCATAATAAATACATGGCTGCAGCCACTTCTTACTAACAACTATGTGAGTTGATTTATAAAATGTGTATACTTATTTTCATCCAAGGCAATTAGACAAAAGAAGATATATTATTTCTCAAAGTATATGAATACTTTTGTAATACATTCAGAATATTTATGTGCCAAATTCTGGCAAAGTAACAGAAAGTAAATAAAGAAATAATGTTTACTGAGTACTCTCCATGTTATCAACTGCAATGTGGCCGTCCACATTAATGGCTAGGTGTTAGTAAGGACATGTACTGTTATGATGGTGTTGCAGCTAAAGGGAGATGACTAAAGGTACTATAATAGTTTACAAACAACAAAGGAAAAAATGTTGCTTAAGACTAGGGTTAAATGTTGTCAGACTGTGCTTGGTGGTAAGGTTCTGTGGAAGTGGTGATTTCCATTACATCCCATATCTGGCAGTTCTTTTGCAGAACTATGACTTGTGTCCTCTTTAACTCCCCATTCCCTTAAATTTGTCTCTTATTTTTGCTCCCATGTAGGGGCTGCATTGTTCTGTTATTGTTAGTGTGATGCCTGGGCACCGACCCAGTAATCAAGGACCCTCAGTCCTCACCACTAACACCAGTGAGGGGCATCCATATTGGGAAGGATAACAAATACATACACAGTAAAGTACAATTTCCCTTAAGAGCACACAGAGATCACAGTCAGTCTGGGGCTGGTTTCTCCCTTTCTCTCCAGATCCCCAATAAGACTCCCCACTGGCACAGCTATAGAGTGGAGTCCTTAGCCAAGTTTCCAAGCCAAGTCCTCCCAGCACTCCCTTTGTCCAACCAGTGCTTCGTGTCCCCGCCCAAGTAGCTGACACACACACTTTGAGATATGCTTTATATACAAACACACAGAAAAGTGCAGTGTCATCCCCTTTGGTAAAAACTCTGTAGCCATGAACTACAACATAGGCAGCAATCTACTTAACACTGAACACGTGATAAGAGACCTTGGGACCCAGGTGGACAGTAGTCTCTCCTTTGATAGTTACATCACCACAGTAGTCAGGAAGTCCTTCTACGTGGCACACCTCATCATAAAAGGGTTCTCATCCAGGAAAAAAGAGGTCATTGTTCCCCTCTACTCGTCACTCATTAGACCCATTACAGAGTACAATGCCCCTTTTGGAATTTACCTCACAAGACATCTGCAGCAGCTGGAAAGGCCACAGAAGTACCTTACAAAGAGGATTACTGGCCTCAAACAAATACCCTAAACTGACCACCTCAAAAAACTCCAGCTTCACTCTGTAGCATATCGCCTACTTCGAGGTGATCTCTGCCTAACATATAAAGCTATGTCAAACCCAGAGCTGTTGGACATGCTACACCTAAAGAAATCCCAATCCCTCCGAGCTACAGACTCTAGGGACCTAAACCTTGTCACCACAATAAACAGGACATGCTGGAGGGATAGATTCCTGTCCGAGAGACTTCCTATACTCTGGAATAAGCTACCCATCTATGTCAAGCAAAGTTCTTCATTAGCACTCTTCAAGAAAAATCTTGATGAGTGGATGGGAAATAGGAAATACACCCCGGGGATCACTTTTGTGTCTCTGCTCGACAGTGGCAGAGGAAAATAACTTACTTGGGTGGTGTAAGCCATGAAACCTTGCTAGCTAGGCTTACATAGGCCCTTGGGCCGATAGCCTAGTACCTACCTATGAACCTATGAACCTACGACACACCTGGGGAAGGCTGGCAGAGGTTCTCCAACTATGCCCCTTCCCGCCAGTCTGTAAGGTAGTACCAGCTGCCACCAACCACTAATATCAACTACTAAAAAGGCCCTTACCAAAGGGTGTCCAATTATTACTGTGCAATATTATTATCCAAATAGTAAGTGTGACTGAGCAGCAAAACTATTGGAGTGGCTTTGTATAATATCACTATATACATGCAATGTACTCTAGAGCTTAAATTATCTCTACACAAAACAGCCACAGTTGAAAGGTTTAAAAATATTTAATAATAAATAATAAAAACACAAGACAATACTTCTTACTACAAAGTGATAGTCAAGAGTTCATACATCACAGGAAATGCTTAAAATAATACTGTAGAATAGTTCTGACATAAATGCAGAAAACAGCTAGACGAAATTTACTATTTTCTATCTTTTCCTAAGAGCAATCATAGTTATAAATAAACTTACATATAGAGCAAAAGCAGAGTACGGGTGAGTTGTCAGCTTTAGACAAAATCCAAAATGCTCTCTCTCTCACTCTCTGAGACAGTCTTTTAAATTGATAATACATCACTGCTGATTAATTTTAGATTACATCATTTTTCTTTGGTTCCCAGGCTAACAGAAACTCAGAGTTTAACATATCTTTGATTTTGCACCTGGTCAGGAAACCACAGCAATTAAAGACATTATATATGTAAAATCTAGCAATTAACTCTGGTCTCAAAACAAAAGAAAGAATCTGCTGGTCCAGACATCATGGCTCCAAGTTTTAGATCAAACAGTCATACAATGCTTGACTTATATTTTTGACGTTCAACATTTACCACAATTTTCTGATATTTGAGAGAACAAGCCTGTGGCTTATATTAATATTTACAAATGACAGAATTATCTACAAAATTCCATCTAGCTAGGCTAGCAGCCTTCACATATCTTCCCCCCTCCCAGAGAACTCAAACTAGTTGTCAAGTGATCCTTGAGAAACATTGCCTGAGAGGGTTTGGTCTATCAGAGTATATGGTACCCCATTCCTGTCTTGAGAGCCCATCTGCATTGGCGTTGCTAATTCCACAGCAGTGCTGCAATGACATATCATATGCTTGCAACCCTAGGCTCCATCTTAGCAAGTTGGCATTTTGCTGGTTGGCTTGGTGTAACCGTTTTAGGGGGTTGTGATCCATACTTTTAGTGACTTTTCTTCCATACAGATAAAGCTGATGTTTCTACAGTGCCCACACTATAGCTAGGCATTCCTTTTCTACAGTTGCATAGCGTTTCTCCCCGGGTTGAAGCCTATGACTGAGATAAACCACTGGGTGCTCTTCTCCTTCTGAAGAAATCTGGCTAAGTACAGCTCCCACCCCATGGTTCAAAGCATCCACCTGCACAATAAATGTTTTGCTGTAATCTGGACTGGCTAATACAGGGGGTCCTCCCAAAGCTTCTTTTAGCTTATGGAATGCCTGCTCACATGCTGTCGTCCACACTACCTTATATGGCCTGTTTTCCTTGTCAGGTCTGTGAGGGGAGCAGGTATGGTACTATAACTGGGGACAAACATTCTGTAGTACTCTGCTGTCCCTAAGAATGCCCTTACCTGCTTTTGGGTAACAGGTGCAGGCCATGCCTAAATGGCTTTCATTTTGGGAGGTTCTGGCCTGATCTTATCACTCCCTACTCTATGACCGAGGTAGGAGACCTCTGCCATACCCACCTGACATTTGCTTGGCTTAATGGTCAACCCTGCCCTCTGTAGTCTGCCCAGCACCTCCCTGACATGTTAAAGGTGCTCTTGCCAGGAATGGCTGTAGATGGCAATATCATCTAGGTAAGCAAGGGCAAACCCTCCTGCTTCTGCTAGGATATGATCTACCAGCCTCTGGAAAGTCACTGAGACATTTTTCATCCCAAAGGGCATCTTTGTGAACTCATACAAGCCAAAAGGAGTAACAAAGGCTGACCTCTCTTTAGCACTGGGAGTCAAGGGCACCTGCCATTAACCCTTGGTAAGATCAATGGTGGTAAGATACTCAGCCCCACCCAGCTTCTCTAGGGGCCTCATCTGTCCTAGGCATGGGGTAAGCATCTGACTCTGTGTGACTATTTAATTTCCTGTAGTCCACACAGAATCTGATGCTGCCATCCTTCTTTGGCACCAACACCACTGGGGAGGCCCAGGGACTGTTGGACTCTTGAATTACCCCTAGTTCCAACATTTCCTGTATCTCCTCCCTCAGAATCTATTTCACTCTCTCAGGCACCCTATAAGGGGCCTGCCTAATAGGCCTTTGGGGTCCTGTATCCATCTGGTGCTGCACCAGGTGGGTACACCCTGGTTTCCCAGTGAATATGTCCCCAAACTCCTGTAACACTGCTCGGATTTCTCAAACCTGGGTAGAAGATAGCTGCTGGGACATTGCTACCCCTTCCACTGAGGTGCCAGTCCAAGTCTCACTGAGAACATCAGTCACCAGATCATTCTCAGACTCCTCCTGCAATCCATTGCAAATACTCAAATCAATGGCGTCCCTATCATGTTAACGTTTCATCATGCTAACATGGTACAATTTGTGCTCCTGCCTCCTGCCTAGCAGTTCCCCATGTAGTTAACGTCACTTACCTTTCTTACCACCTTGTAGGGTCCCTCCCAAGCTGCTTGCAGCTTGTTGTCTGACAGGAATGAGAACCTTTACCTGCTGCCCTACAGCATAGTCTCTAGCTCGAGCATTCCTGACATACCATACCTTTTTCTGTTGGGCTTCTGCCAGGTTCTCCTGGGCCAAGCACATGAGTTCCCTGAGCCTTGTCCTGAGGTTTATGACATATGCCACAACAGACTCCTTGTGAGATTCACAATCACCTTCCCACTCATCACAAATTAAATCTAGAGGTGCTCTCACCCTATGCCCATACAGCAACACAATGGGTGAAAACCCTGTGGATTCCTGGGGAACCTCTCTGTAAGCAAACAAAAGATGGGGCAAATATTTGTCCCACTCCCTCTTAAACTGATCTGCAAATGCCTGTAGCATGGACTTGATTGTAGAGTTTAACCTCTCAACAAGAACATTAGTCTGGGGATAGTAGGGGGTGGTCTTCAGGTACTTCACGCCACAGTACTTCCACAGACAAGCCAGCAGGTCTGACATGAAATTGGCACCTCTGTCAGTCAGTATTTATTTTGGGAAACCTACCCTGCTGAAAATCTCAAACAAAGCATTTGCCACCTTTTCTGCCTGAATGGAGGACAAAGCCACTGCCTCAGGGTATCTTGTAACATAATCTACCACTAGGATATACATTTTCCCTGTGGAACTTAGGGTACTCAGAGGCCCCACAATATTCATAGCTACCCTCTGAAATAGGTTCATAGGTGCGTACTAGGCTAATGGCCCTGGGATCTTTACAAGCCTACCCATAGGATTACCCTGGCATAGTGCCACCCGACCATAGTTCCCAGTGCCTCTGTCAAGTAGAGCTACTGGAGTTATCCCTGGGGGGAATTTTCTGTTTTTCATCCACTCATCAAGATTTGTCTTGAAGAGTGTCAGTGAGTTGCTCTGCTTGATATGTATGGGAAGTCTGTTCCATAGCATGGGCAGTCTCTGGGTTATGAACCTGTCCCTCCAGCATGTTCTGTTAATTGTGGTAATGAGGTTGAGGTCTCTGGGGCATGTGGTGTGGAGGGATTGGTATTTCTTTAGATGTAGCATTTCTAACAGAGCTGGGTCAGCATGGCTTTGTAAGTCAAACAGAGATCACCTCTAAGTAGGCGATATGAGACAGAGAATAGTTGGAGCTTTTTGAGTGTGTCAATATAGGACAAGTGTTTAAGGCCTAGAATCCTCTTTGTGAGGTACTTTTGTGGCCTCTCCAGTTGTTGCAAATGTCTAGTGAGGTACATGCCAAATGGGGAATTGTACTCGATGATTGGCCTAATGAGGGAAGAGTAGAGGGAGACAATCACCTATTTCTTCCTGGATGCAAAACCCTTAGTAATGAGATGTTCCACATAGAAGGACTTTCTGACCACAGTGGCAATGTGGTGATCAAAACAGAGGTTGCTGTCAACCTGTGTTCCTAGATCTCTTATAATGCCTTCTGTGTTCAGTGGACTACCATCAATGTGGTAATACATGGGCTTTTCCAAAGGGGATGAGGACACATTTTTGGCATTGAGTTTAAGGTCATGGTTCTGACACCAGTCGTTGGTCTCAGTGAGGCCATTCTGTAGGCATGGCTTCTCAATCACAGGCAAAGGCATCAAAGGAGCTCTCACCTTGTCTTCTGCCTTGCCTACCTTTTGGCATTGCTCACAGGTCCTGCAGTACCCTGTTACATCTCTGGAAATTCCAGGCCAATAGAAATTCTGCACAATACATCTCTTTGTAGGTTTTATGCCCATATGACCTGCAAAGGGAATATCATGGGGTATGGCTAGAAGTGCCAAATGGTAGGCTCTAGGCACTGCCAACAATTGTATCGTCTCACCTTATAGCTCTCCCTCAGGCCTCCACTCTCTATACAGTAACCCTTTGTCCCAGTATACAGATTCCCCCTTCCCTTGAGAATCAGGTACCTCACTAGCTACCTGCCTCAGGCCTTGCAATGTAGGGTCTGAGAGCTGAGCCTGTCTCAACTCTCTCCTTGTAACCCTTCCCAGCTCCCCTTCCACAGGCAGTCTGGCATCCTCTGACAGCGGTGCCTCACTGTCATCCTTGGTACTACTACTCACCTCTACCTTTGCAGTAACTCTGTCCAAGGGAACATCAGTACCCACAAGCAGCTGTGGCTTATCTCCAGTCTCACTGCTACAGAGTAGCTCCCTCCCTGAAGTAACCACCTCATCAGTCCTGGTTGCAAGTATGCGGTCTGACTGGGTCTCCCCCAAGCTACCAGACCCACATGCTTGTCTCCGAGCCTGACTGCATGTAACTGGATTAACACATAGTACCACCTCATCAAATTCCTTCCCTATCAGGACATCTGCAGGATGGTAGTTCAGTACTCCTGTTGTCTCAAGACAACCTACTATTGACATTTTGTCTTTCCTACTTACTGGCTTTCTCACCTTTTGTTGCCCAGCTTGCCTCTGTGGACATCTGTATGCCACATGGCCTCAATGGTTGCATTCAAATCATTTAACCCTAGGTCCTGGATGTGTACCTGGACTAGTGTCTTCCCCGTCTACTGGCAGATTCTGTTGGGGCAGTCTGGGCTGCCCACCATGGGTTCCTTTACACCCATGAGCAGTACTGGGTGCCTTTCCTGTGCAGGGATGCCCTGCTTGCTGGATATAGGTCTCCCTTCTTCCCCAACCCATCTGAAGTAGCACATTGCCTATCAACTAACCAGATTCTCATGTCCTCAGGTAAAGTGCTAAGGGCTTGTTCCCTCACCAAAAGGTCTGCCAGCCCTTCAAAAGTGGTAATCTGTTATCCAGTCACCTACCTATGAAAATAAGTGCTCAGTTCAGCAACATATTCACATACACTTTCATCTGCCTTTTGTCTATGCTCACAAAACTTTTTCCTATAAGCTTCAGGTGTTAGCTTAAAAAATTCTAACAGACAATTCTTAACAGCAGTATAATTTAAGAAATCATGGACAGACATTTTGGACAAAATAGTTACAGCTTTACCATGGAGTAAGAGGGTCAGGAACTATACCCAGAGCCTTTGGTAAACATCATAGTGTTTACATACCCTCTCAAACATATGAATGAAACTATCAAAAGTATCCCCCTCTGTAAACTGTGGAAGAAATTTACTGACCCTTTGTGCTTCGAGGGTCCATTTACTCCCTTTCCCATTACCTCCATGACTCTGGTGAAGAGTCAACATCTCCTTTTTGTGCTGCCTTTGCCTGTCCATTTCCTCAGCTTCCAGGCATAACAGTTTCTCATTCTCCTTAACCTGTAGACGTCTCAGTCTCTCTGCTGCTTCTGTTTCCAAATGCCTGGCCTCCAACTCAAGTCTCTTTATCTCCAGATGGATTTTAAAGTCCTCTGCAGAAAGGTTGAGCTGTCTCATTCTCTGAGTGCTGTACATCTCCATGGCCAGTCTGATCGCCCTCCTGATTGCTGATTTCTGATGCAGCTGTGACCAAAACTGCAATCATGTCTGCCTTAGTCAGGTTTCCATGCACCAATCCCTTAGCCAGGCATATCTCAGCCAACTGGCTCCTTGTCAGCTTGCTATACTCCTCTGCTGACATGCTTGCCTGCTCTCTCTAACTAATTAAGCTAATAAAATAAATAAAACAGTTGTGTTCTGAACTCTGAATATTCAGTGCATGGCTGATTTATAGTACAAAAACACCTTCAGTGATCACTGTACACAAGCTACAGCAGTTCACTATCCATACCACTACAAGCCAATTACCAACTAATTGCCAATATGTGGTATGGATATCCCACCACTGCCAACCACTTAATATGTAACACCCAGGCACCAGCCCAGTAATCAAGGAGCCTCAATCCTCACCACTAACACCAGTGATGGGCGTCCACATTGGGAAGGATAACAAATACACACACAGTAAAGTACAATTTCCCTTAAGAGCACACAGAGATCACAGTCAGTCTAGGGCTGGTTTTTCCCTTTCTCTCCATATCCCCAATAAGACTCCCCAATGCCACAGCTATAGAGTGGAGTCCTTAGCCAGGGTTCCAAGCCAAGTCCTTGCAACACTCCCTCTGTCCAATCAGTGCTTCATGTCCCTGCCCAAGTAGCTGACACACACACACACACACACACACACACACACACACACACACACACACACACACACACACACACACACACACGCTCGCACACGCGCGTGCACACACACACACTTTGAGATATGATTTATATACAAATGCAAAGACACTCCTGGGGAAGGCTGGCAGAGGTTCTCCAGCTATGCCCCTTCCTGCCAGTTTATAAGGTAGTACCAGCTGCCACCAACCACTAATATCAGCTACTAAAAATGCAGTTACCAAAGGGTGTCCAATTATTACTGTGCAATATTATTATCCAAATAGTAAGTGAGACTGAGCAGCAAGACTATTGGAGTGGTTTTGTACAGTATCACAATATACATGCAATGTACTCTAGAGCTTAAATTATCTCTACACAAAACAGCAACAGTTGAAAGGTTTAAAACTATTTAATAATAAATAATAAAAACACAAGGCAGTACTTCTTACTACACAGTGCTAGTCAAGAGTTCAGACATCACAGGAAAATGCTTAAACTAATACTGTAGAATAGTTCTGATATAACTATATGAAACAGCTAGACTAAACTTACCATTTTCTATATTTTCCTAAGAGCAATCACAGTTCTAAATAAACTTACATATAGACCAAAAGACAGTCTTTTAAATTGATAATATATCACTGCTGATTCATTTTAGATTACATCATTTTTCTCTGGTTCCCAGGCTAACAGAAACTCAGAGTTTAACATATCTTTGATCTTGCACCTGGTCAGGAAACCACAGCAATTAAATATATTATATATGTAAAATCTTGCAATTCACTCTGGTCTAAAAACAATAGAAAGAATCTGCTGATGCAGGCATCACAGCTCCAAGTTTGAGATCAAACAGTCATAGAATACTTGACTTGTCAGCTTTCTTCCAGCAGAGTGCACTGTTGTTGCATTTTTGACGTTCAACATTTAACACAATTTTCTGGCATTTAGGAGAACAAGCCTGTGGCTTATATTAATATTTACAAATGACAGAATTATCTACAAAATTCTATCTAGCTAGGCTGGCAGCCTTCACAGTTATATTTAATATCTGCTATGTATTTTCATTGTTATACTAGTTACATTTTTCATAATCTCTAGTTTTCCTAGCATTTTATATAGTTATTATCCCTTTCATATTTAAGTTCTGTCACATCTAGATGTCTGTTTGGTTTTATGGATACTCTTACTTTTTCTTTCTTTTTTTACTTTTAGAGCATTAGATTTTCCACGTGCCCACGATACTGTAGTCTAATGTCATATTCTAACATAGTACAAGTATGAGTTAATACAAGGATTGCATAGACTTATTATTTTTTGTATTACAGAAACTGACATCATATGCTAACATATTTGATTTTCTACATCTTACATTGAGTGAAGGAAGACTTATGTGCTCTTTATCAGACTGAATTATTCTTATTTTTTGAATCCTCCACCATCTACAGACAGATATCCAATGCATCCTAGGCTCCTTTTATGAAAAAGAATAAAATATTTCCTTATGTCACAATTTAGTCATACTCCTGCATTTCAAATTGTTCTTTTAAAGTTCCTTTCTGTCTGTGCAACGTTATTCAAATCAAAGTCACAAATGTTCTTTTCTGTACTCTATGTATACTGGCCATTCCTTAATCTATGGCTTATAAAGATATAAATATTTGGGCACCGGCAGTAATACCCATCTAGCCTGACAGTATATTGATATAGTCAACTCCATAATGTGTCCATGTTGTTCTTTAAATATCTAAACAAAGTCTTGTTTGGATATAGTTTGGTAGTCTGCTGCAGGTGTTATCTACTACCTCAAGAGTACTATTTAGTATAATTTCATTCCTATAAAGTCATCTGATGCCTATATACATTCTTTGGTAATCCTCAGGATTCCCAGAGGTAGTTATCCCTAAATGCATATAATTAAATATGGTCTACTTTTAAATGTTTAAATGAGACACTGTGCAAGTTCAGGTATTTTAATCTTCCATGATAACGATCTTTCACATACATGGATGCCCTTCCTATATTTCTGGTGTACTCTTTCCAGTTTACTCATGCTAGTTTTTTTTTTAATAAGGTTTCAATATTATTGTATCATACTGCAGTTTGAGTCTAATGTAAATTGCAAACAATGATTTTATCATTTCTGATTTTCTCGACAATCATTTTTATGCAGCATATAGTTTTATAAATATCATTACACAAATGGTTATGATCAGCTAAACTCCCATATACTTAGGTCCTTAAGTAAATCCACATTTTCAGCCACAGTGTTCAGTTTTAAATATTCAACCTCAGTCTATATCTTCCATATCTCATATGTTTATTTTTTATACAATTATAGCATATTATCATCCTTTCCCCAGTTGATCAACTTAGTTAAGTTGTTTTACAGGCATGCCCTGTCTGTAACGCATGTAATTAGTTTACCCATTTTCAAGTCATCTGTATACAGACTGTAGAACACTTCAGATGAAAAAGACAAATCAGAAAGATACAATCTAAACAAGTATGGGCCTGGGATAGAGCCCAGTGAGACTCCCTGAATGTAACCTAGAATTTCTCCTTTCCAACTGCTGTATGATACTTGCCATGTCCGATTTGTAAGCAATGCAGCTGTTCATCTTTATCAAGAATACTTAATTTTTAGTTGTTCTAATTTATTGATCAATATTTTGTGTATGACTTTCAGAACTGCTCCAATATATGCTACTCATTTCATTAAACATTATTCCTCTGTTACAACACAACAGCAGGTTGGTTTTCTTCTAGAAAGTTTTTCTTTTGCCATTCTACAGTATGAACTGATCCCTGCACTCCTCTTTCTCTGTAAAGTTACGTTTTTAGCTTCTAGTATTTAAACCCTTCATTTTGAGCCAGTTTATGCTTGTTTGTGCATTTTGCACTGCCCCACAGTTGTGCTCCATAGCCGGACAAATAATTTCAACAGTTTTTCCCTTACATACAGCTGTAGTACATTAGTGTAGTCCTCATCTTTAGTACAACTTTGGTCTAAGAAGTATTACTAGTGAGTTGTGACCTATTAAACCAGCCCAAAACCCCATCAGGAATACCCACCTACAGAGCACCTCCTAGAACAGTCCTGAAAACACCCCCTTTGCGATAACAGTTCTTAAAACCTAGCATTATGGACAGTTGGAATACCCTTGTTTCTGCTGCCAGCCATGTTGACGTGGGTCTCCTGAGGCAGTGTAGCAACTGCCTCATGTACACTGGCAACCCTCTATTACTAACTCACTCTACTATAGAGTGTGTCAGATGTATCTAAACCAAGAATCTTGAATCCCTGCTTTCTCACACTCAAAACATATCATTAAAGAGTTTGTCAACTGACCCACCACTACACATGCACATATTACCACTACTCATACACATAGTACACATCTAACTCAAAAAAACAACATATGCGGAGGTTCTCTCAAAAAAACTTCCTGAAACACTAGAGACTTCTAAAACATAAGACTGCTACAACTAAAACAGTTCCCACAGTGCCCATTACACATAACAAAAAAAAAAAAATAAAAGTCTTGTCATTGGAGACTCCACAGTGAGACACATGGATGTCCCACTCACCATTTTAGATAAGAAGAAAGTCATGGTCAGCTGCCTGTCTGGTGCCAGGATTCATAAGATCATGCATGCACTCAGAACTCTTGGTAACAAGTATCATGACTCTGTCATAGCATATGTTGGAGTGAAGAACCTGAGATGTACCTCACTGGACTATATGAAGAGAGACATGATTGAGCTCTCCAAGTATGAGTCCCAGACAGGTATGTCCCTAGCCTTGAGCAGCATATAACCATCACCTTGAATGATGCCACAGTATAAACAAAAATGATCAGTTTCAGTAATTGGCTTAGCTTTGGTGTCATTCAAAGTGGATCCTGTTTCTGTCAGCCTGGGATGACATGGTTGACAAATCTCGCTCCTTTGCCAGTGACAATTTGCACCTGGTACCACTAGGCTTTCGGCTACATGCAAAGGCTCTTGCCTCCCCCCAAGCTTGCAAAGGCTCTTGCCTCCCCATAGTGCCTTTTTTAGGCAAAGTCTCAAAAACAAAATTGCCGACATGAAAATTGTCAGCCATAAAAAATAAGTGTTAAGCTGCTAAATGCTAGGAGCTTAAACCAAAAACGGCACACCCTGAAAGCACTTCTATCACAAGAGGATGTAGATGTCTGTGCAGTCACAGAAACCTGGTTCAATGCCTTAGAGAGCACCCCAGCCTTGCAAGGCTACAATGCCTTCCACACCTTCAGACCACAAAATGAATGCGTGAGAACCAAAGTAGGTGGTGTTTCTATCTATATTAGAGATAAATTTACCTCCCAATGAGTTAGACTGGACTATCCATGGAGTTACTCCAGGTTCAGATTACTATGGGTTAGATCTCCCATTCAAGTTGTAGCTAGTTATAGATCCCCCTTTATGGATCATGATGTGTACGAGGCCTACTTGATCAAACTGGAGACACTTCAAATATTGCCAAACACACTGGTCATGAGGGATTTCAGTTATCCCACCATTGTCCTACTCTAGCCCTAACTCACTAGTGCAAATAGGTTCATAGGTTCATACTAGGCTATCTGCCCTAGGGCATTTATAAGCCTAGCCAGAATGTGTTTGGCTTTCGCCACCCATTTTAAATTTATTTTGCTATGCCCTTTTTCAAGGTTAGTATACTGTGCCTCTGTCTAACAGTGACACAGAAGTGATACCCGGGGTAAACCTACGATCTCCCATCCACTCATCAAGATTCCTCTTGAAGAGAGTCAATGAGGGACTCTGCCTAACCTGGACTGGGATTTTATTCCAGAGTGAAGGGAGCCTCTGGGTTATGAATCTGTCCCTCCAGCATGTCCTATTTATTTCAGTGCTGAGGTTCAAGTCTCTCGAGCGCGTAGCTCGATGGGATTTGGATTTTCTGAGGTGCAGCATGTCCATTAATTCGGGTTGGACATGGCTTTATATGTCAGGCACAGATCGCCTCGGAACAGGCGGTATGCCACTGAGTAGAGCTGGAGTTTCTTTAACCGGCAGCATATGGCATCTGTTTGAGCCCTTTGATCCTCTTGGTGAGGTACTTTTGGGGTCTTTCCAGTTGCTGCAGGTATCTGGTAAGGTACATCCCAAAAGGGGCATTGTACTCAATTATGGGCCTGATGAGGGATGAGTAAAGAGGCACGATGACCTCCCCGATCTAGGTGTGAATCCCTTCATGATTAGGTGGGCTATATAAAATGTTTTTCTAACCACTTTGGCCACGTGGTTGTCAAATGAGAGATTGCTATCAACTTGGGTCCCCAGGTCCCTAATTACTTCTTCTGTACTTAATGGATTACCACCTATGTGGTAATTTGTGGGCACTTTGTTTTTGCCAAAGGGGATGACTATACACTTTTGGCATTTAGCTTGAGGCCATGGCTCTGGCATCAGTTGTCTGTTTCTATGAGGCCCTTTTGGAGGATGCTTGTGTCGGCTGGAGAGTCGATTATGGTGCCCAGTTTGCAGTCATCTGCGAACTTGGTCAGCCACAGTCCTTCCGTGTTGGCCTGTACCTCCGAGAAATATATACCGAACAAGAGAGGTCCCAGGACTGAGCCTTGTGGGACACCACTTGTAACTGGTTTGGAGTCTGACATGGCTCCAGCAATTCTAATCATGTGGGTTCTGTCCTTGAGCCAGTTTGCAATCCATCTAGTGACATAGGGGTTTATATTTAAGCTGGTGAGCTTATCTATAATGCCCGAGTAAGGTATTATATCGAAGGCTTTTGCGAGGTCCAGGTAGGCTGTGTGGACCACCTTCCCCTCGTCAATGGCCTTGGTGACTGTTTCAAAGAAATCAACCAGGTTTAAGAGGCAGGATCTGCCCTTAACAAAGCTGAACTGGGTAGGATCCAGTGTCTGTAGGTCCCCAATATCTTTATTTATGAGGTCCATGATGATCCTTTCCATAGCTTTGCAGACCAAGCTAGTCAGGCTTATGGGGCGATAGTTTCCAGGATCCGTTGAGGCACCACCTTTATGGAGAGGGACCACTGTTGCTGTATGCCACTCTTTGGGCACATATCCTGTAGTAAGGCTGAGATTGAACAGTAGTTTTATGTTTGGGTTTAGCTCTTCTTGGAGTTCATATAGGACGCAGCCCGGGACACTGTCTGGTCCCATTGATGCTGTGTTTTTTGCTTTGGAGAGGGCGGCTCTTACCTGAGCATCTGAGATGTCAGGGGGGCATCACTCTGCTGGGATAGATATTTGCCCTTTTGGTGGGGATGGGGGGGAGAAGTTTGCGCTGAACCTGTCAGCTAGGATGTTGGCAATGTCTGTGGGTTCAGTGTATTTTTTGTCATTTTGGACTACTTCTGAGCATATCTGGTAATTACCAACCAGGTTCCTAACATAACTAAAGAAAGCCTTGTGATTATCCTTAGTGTCCTGTGCAATTTTTCTCTCGAAGCTGGCCTTTGACAATTTTATGAGTGCCCGTAGTTTCTTGCTAATACTGATCAGTGATGCCTTCCCTTTTTGGGATTTTGCTCTATCATTTAGTAGCTTCCTCCTTCTATTGTATAGTTTGTTTATGGCTGGGGTCCACCAGACAGGACGTCTGCTTTTGGAGTATTGGTTCTTGGTTTTATTTGGGATCGCATGATCCATGCATTCCTGAAGGTGTTCATAGAATGCGTTTATAAAGGATTCTGCGGTCTGGGCCGTATTTTCCACAGGCCCGGGGGCTTTGAAGGATTCCACCTCGGTTTTGAGGAGTGTGAAATTTGCTTTAGAGAAGTTTTTCACTGTGGTTTTCTGGGCAGGGGGTGGGGTCGGGATGTGAATATCCAGTGAGATTAGTTTATGGTCTGATCTTACCAGAGAGGGATACTCTTAGTCTGGAGCATAGAGTCCTCATGTTGGTGATGATCAGGTCCAGTATGTTTTCCCCTCTTGTGGGAGTGGTAACAAGTTGTTCTATAGCATTTGAGTTTATAAATTCTAGGAACCTTTGGGCTAGGATGTTGGAGCTAGAGTAATGCTCCCAGTCTATGTTTGGGTAGTTGAAGTCGCCCAATATAATGGTGTTTGGAGAGACCTTCATATTTTCCAGTGTTCTCAGAAAGGCTGAGTGGGGTTCCTGGGTTTGGAAGGGTGGTCTGTAGCAGGCTATAAACTGGAAGGCAGTTTTACCTACTGTTAGTTGCACATGGATAGTCTCTGATGCTTCGTGCTTTGCCACCAACCTGGAGGTGTGGGTATCTTTGATGAATATCGATACTCCCCCTCCTTTTGTGGTTCGGTCCATGTTTTGGGGCCGAAAAGCATGGTATGAGGTATAACCTGGGAGTGCTGGGGTGCTCTCGGGAGCCCTGAACCAGGTTTCTGTTACTGCACAGATATCGATGTTCTCCAAGCTAAGGAGAGTTTCGAGTGCATGCATCTTGAGGTTTAGACTTCTGGCGTTGAGTAGCATTACTCTTAGTTTCTTATCCCTTGTGATACCTATGGAGATGGGTTTGTCTTTTGAGCCTTGCCTAAAAAAGGCACTATGGGGGTAGCAAGAGCCTTTGCCAATATCCAAAAGCCCAGGGGTGACAGGTGCAAGCCGTCCCTAGCGAAGCATCGTGGCTTGTCGAGCATATCATCCCAAGCTGACAGGCATTGGATCCCCTTTGAATGACACCAGTACTTAAGCCAATTGTTGAAATTGATCATCTTGTCTTCATATTGTGGCATCATTCTTGGTGAGGGTAAGATGCTACTCAAGGTCAGGGTCATACAGGCCTGGGCTATATGCTCAGAGAGCTCCTTTATGTCTCTTTTTATGTAATCCAGGGAGGTACGTCACAGGTCATTCACACCAGCATGGACAATGACTGAGTCATATTTGTACTTGCCTTGGAGTGTCCTGAGTGCTTGTGTTATGTGGCGGATCCTATCACCCGACAGGCTGCTCACCGTGACCCTCTCCTTGTTCAGCCTGGTGAGCGGGACGTCAGTGTGCCTGACGATAGAGTCACCTATTACAAGTGTATCAGGTGTATTGTTTAGTCTTAAGGGCTGTGACTGTTTGGCACACTGGCTTTGTGAGATATGTGCTGCACGTGTTTTGTTTTGGGGTAGTGGTTGCTTGGGTGTCTGCTTTGGCGGTCTCTGCTGCTTAGGCAGATCTTTATTTAGAGCCTCCGAGTATGTTTTTGTGTGATTATGTGTTTGGTTTGCTGTCGTGGTAGGTCTATGTGAGACTGGAATTGTAGTGAGTGTGGTTTCCTTCTCCTCCTGACTGGTTATGCCAGTACTGAGTAGAGAGAGCTTAGCCTCCAGTTTGGCTATATGGTTGCATCTCTCACACGTGTTGGAATTTGTTGGGAGGAGGAGAGGTTTGTCTGTGTACATGAGGCAGTTGTAACATTGCCTCAAGATTCCCAGATTCACCAGCTGGACTGGAGAGGAGATTGACAACTGACCTTTGGACATGCTAGAATAATATTGGGAATTCGTTAATAATTGAAAACAAGGGCCAGTGGGGAGTGAGGGTGTAGTGCTTTTAATTTTTAGTGCTGACTTATATAATTGCTTTAGCAAGCAAGTGCCAGGTAACTTAAGTGCAATGTGTTACAGGTAACTTAAATGCAAAAATGACAAACAGTAGCTTTCTTTCAAGTGAAACAAGGAAATAAGTACAGTAAGCAATGCATATATCACTAGTGATCCACAGAAGTGCTGAGAAGCCGCGTATTAGGTGGAATTAGCATTCCAGGGAAATAACAAGCAAACAAACAACAAGCATATACACAAAGCTAGATTCAGCAGGCCTGGATCTAGTCCATGCTACAGCAAACAAGGTGTACCAATTTTAGTAAGATACAGTTCAAATATTCAGGCACTATAAACCTTTAACCAGAAATTCCCAGCTCAGAAGGGCAGAGTCTAGCCTCTCCTCCCACAAGAGTGCAGACCACGAACCCTCTTAATGTAAAATAACTGGCCTGAAAGCCCAAGTGCTTAAACCAGAATTAATACACTTTTAGAATAACAGACACTGAGCCCTCAATGTTCAATTCCTTGACTTTGTTAACTCAAATAACCAGGAATAAATTGTTCAAACCCCAGGAAGAGGAACATACATACTACATCTGGCCTTCACTAACATGACAAACAGATGCACCATCACAACTGTTGGACCCTCATTAGTTAAATTTGACCACACATCAGTTGCCTTTGTACTGACACCAACACCAGAACTCACAAAGGATGAAGTCAGACTACAAAACTTCACCAAAGCATTTTATACCCTCTTAGGGAAAGGTATAAATTCATTCTAAGTCCCACCCCCAGGTGGAAGTGGTAATTACACCAAAAATACCACTAAAGCCCTGTACAATCACTTGTATAAGTGTATAGAATCAGCTGTTCCAGACAGAATCAAAACCAGAGCCCCAAGTAAAAAAACATGCTGCCCTGGTGGACATTCAGCATCAACAAACTTTACAACAAATGCAAAAGGTTGCGGTCTAAGAAAACTAAGGCGAGGCCTCAACAGTGGAAAAGCACCCTCCTGATCCTTAACAGGCAAATAAAACATGTCAAATCCTTTAAGGGTAACTTTGAGAAAAACTTATCAATCATAGCCTGAGATAATCATAAGGCCTTTTACAGTTATGTATGTAGCTTAAAGGTAGGACCCAAGCATGTGCCGAACTAGTGACTAACAGTATCAGACACACTGATCCTGCAGAGATAGCAAATCTGCTAGCAGACAGATTTGGCGAAAATGTCACTCCTTTATCCCTTCAAAACTTATCACAAACCTTGCCCCCAAAATTTTCCCCATCCTACATCTCTGAAGAGCAGGTCATTAAAGCCTTGTCTAAGGCAAAAAAACACAGCCTCAATGGGACCAGGCTGCATCTCCGGCTGTCTTCTAAATAAACTAAAACATGAACTAGCATTACCATTAAGTAGCCTATTCAATCACAGCTTAACCACAGGCTTTGTTTCTGTGGAATGGAGAACAGCAACAGTCATTGCCCTGCACAAAGGTGGCTTAGCAACAGACCCAGGGAATTATAGACCCATAAGTCTGACCACCCTCATCTGTAAAGCCATGGGATGTATTACAATGGACCTCATAAATAATGACATAGGTGACCTCCAAACCCTGGATCTGACCCAATTCGGCTTTGTCAAGGACAGGTCCTGCCTGTTAAACCTGGTGGATTTATTCAAAAATGTGACCAGAGCCATTGACGAGGGCAAATCTGGGCACACAGCATACCTTGACTTGGCAAAGGCCTTTGACACAATCCCACACTCAGGCATTACCAAAAAAATTCACAAACTGAATGTAATCCCCTTTATTGTAAGATGGGTTACCCACTGGCTCACAAACTGATCACACACTATCAAAGTGAATGACTCCACATCAACCATCAGACCTGTCACCAGTGCGGTACCACAAGGGTCAGTGCTGTTGAATATACTGTTTTGTATATTCTTCTCAGAATTTCAAGCTAAAACTAATGGGCTGTGGCTGACCATGTTTGCAGATGACTTCAAACTGGGTGCAATTATTGAATCCCCAAATGTTGTCAGTATACTTCAGGAGGGCCTTATGCAGACCAGTGACTGGTGTCTTAGTCATGGTCTCAAACTGAATGCAAAAAATGCATAATCATTCCCTTTGGTAAAGACAATGTTCCTTCCCACTATCAAATTAACAACAATACCCTATGTGCCAAGGAAGTGGTAAGAGATCTGGGATCACAAGTAGATTGCGACCTTAACTTTGACCACCATGTGTCTACTGTAGTAGGTGAGGCTTTTTATGTATCGCACTTGATTAGCAAAGGCATCACCTGTAGAGCAAAGGAAGTTATAACCCCTCTATACTCATCACTAATCAGGCCCATAATTGAGTATAATGCCCCTTGCAGGATAGGTTCATAGGTTAGTACTAGGCTAACTGCCCTTGTGAGCCATTGTAAGCCTAAC
The DNA here is from genome assembly GCF_019279795.1 of Protopterus annectens. NCBI lineage: Eukaryota > Metazoa > Chordata > Ceratodontiformes > Protopteridae > Protopterus > Protopterus annectens. The sequence goes on from NC_056732.1 coordinate 513,044,059, forward strand.
CAATTATCCCTTGTGAGACTCAAACCCTGTACCTTGTGTTTATAAGGCAGACACCTTAACCATTAGGCCACCCTCCCAACCCTGTACAGTACAAAGCACCTGCAGGAATTGGAGAGACCTCAGAGGTTTCTAAATAAGAAGATCAAGGGACACCAGCATGTGCCTTACACAGACCAGCTAAAGTCCCTGTCACTATACTCAGTATCATATAAACTTCTTAGAGGAGACTTATGCCTGGCTGACAGCGCAATCTCTGACCCAAATCTAATGAATTTGCTGCACATTCATAAATGAAACGGGACTAGAGTTACCCATTCCAGGGACCTAAACATGGCTGCGACTTGAATAGAATGTGCTGAGGGACAGATTTGTTTCCCAGTGACTGCCACATCTTTGGAATAGGCTGTCAATTCATGTGAAGCAGTGCACCTCTTTGACACTGTTCAAAAAGAGCCTGGACGAGTTGATGGGGCATCATAAGTTCTTACCCGGGATAGCACCCACAACCCTCCTGGACATGGGTACTAATAAATACGATCTTGGGTATTGCCTATGTAAGGTATTACATTGGGATGAAAAGACCAGGCTTGAAATTACCTCTGGGCAGATAGCCTAGTAACCTCTTATTATCCTGTGATGCTGTAGATGCTCTGTATTCGACTGGCATGTTATGATATGCTTCAACTGTAAGCAGCACTCTCAGCAGTTACTTAGCTTTCTTTTTATTATTCCCAGCTATGCTATATTATCAGCACAATTCCTGTAAAATTTATCTTCATATCCTTGCAAATTAGTCTGTCTTGCCAGAATATTTTGTATTGTAAATTGCTGTAGCTCTTCACTTTTGTAGTTTGATCTAACCGATGTGTGCTTATTATCCCATTTTTACATCCAAATCTCACCACTGTATGATTTTCTCACTTTGTTGATGTGTAACCCTGGACTGAACCTGAAAATGATCCAGTAAGCTCAATGTTTTACTCAAGATGCACCTTATCCTCTTTATTGATCCATGCTATTTCCCCATCAGTCATCTTGTTATTTTGCAATAAGGGTGAAGATTCTTCTGCTACAGATAGATGCGGCTTTCACTGTAAAGATAAGTATATTTGTTCACACTGCTCAGGATGCCTGAGCAGAAGTGCTTCAGGGCATCATCACCAGCAAAGAGTGAATTTATGAGGTATTTGTCTATCAAGTGAAGGTCTGCAGAACATGAGCAGAGAGGGAAACTTGGTTGTTATTCCTATCAAAACATTTTACCCAATAAAAAAACAATCGGACTTCTGCACATAAAGAAAAAGGAAGAAGGGGTATTCAGATACAGCGAGGCTCCATCTTGCTATCCCATGTTTGTTTCTCCCTATTGTCTTTTTCCAAACAGTGCAAGTCACTTAGACAGGTCTCCCAAATCACCCAGGAAAGGGCCACTTGTACTTAGGGCCTAATCCAGTTAACATCTGACTGTGTTAGCAGTTAGGAATTCAATGAGATAGAAACTAGTGAAATGAATGAATGAGAAGAACTACAAAACCTGAGACAGTTAAAAGGAAACTGAGCATTAAAACAATGTGCTAATTATAAGAAAGAACTGCAGGAATGAAAGAGAGAGGTGTGCTATCATGTGTATGAGGTATGTTACTGTTTGTAGGAACAATATTCAAATTGTGCTGCATTACAGCATCGTAACATATTAGGCAATAAATAAGGAAGTAAAAGAAAAAGGCAAACATCTTCAACACTAGCATTGCAAAGACCTTGACAGATGCCATTTAGTGAATTACAAAACAAGGAACTGATCACTGACTGGAAGGGAAAACCCAAAACTGATGAGTATGTTTTGGGAATTTATATGCAGCCTAGAGGATTAATAGGTAGAAGATTACTAGAGTAGTGTCAGTGTAATTACCATTACAAGCAGCAGAAGGGTTGCAGTAGCAGATGAGAAAAGGAAAAGAAAATAGAGGTTTTAACTAATGGAACATTTACACTTCTGAACTTCTGAGACAGAATTATAAAAACTGTAAAACAGCACTAATACAAGCTCATTTGCAATAGTCTTAAAGTAATCAGCACTGAAACAGTAGTTGTCACATTTGATTAAAAGAAGAGAGGGAAGGCTGCAGTACAGGTAATGAGAAATAGTTAATTTTAGACATAATGCTTGATTAATGCTACCTATTAGAAGATTCCATCTAGGGTTAAGACTATGATCTGCTAACATCATTTATACATTGTTCTTGTATTTGAGTTTTACTCAGTCTTCACTTAAATTTTTGGCAGATCACTTAAGCAAGTTATTTTTCTAGATTGCTTCTACAAGCCCCATTTGTGCTCAGTGGCCTTACCTGGTAAATAAAGCAATAAAGTAGAAATGAAAGTGAAAGGATTCTGGCCAAACTACATTTGTTCTTTTTATTAGACAGACCCCCGGATTCAGCAAGACCTGCATGGTGTGCAGGACTAGTTCAGGATCTCCAGCAGGCAATATGTCTGCCGTGCAATACAGGAATAAGCTGTAGAGACGTGCACGAGCGCTCCTGCACTAGTCTTGCACGGACTCAGCCCCTGTATGCAAATCACCCCATTTGCAGCTGAAATCCATGCAAATGAGGTGAATTTGCAATCCAGGAAGCCAAAAGCCGGCCATGCAAGACTAGTGTAATCTGCAGAAATGTACTCGGCCAGTAACTGAGTGCATTTCTGCAAACTACAAAACGGAGCCATGACACCTCCAAATAAAAGGTGGATATTATGTAGAAAGCATGCCAATGGCCAAATATATGGCCATTGGCATGGAAAATAGTTGCAAAAATAAAAAAAATCAACTTTTAATTTTTTTTAGCTGATCTCAGCTATTTAAGCGTAGGGCAGTGGTGCGCAAACGGGATCAGGCAAAATATAAGAAAAAACCCTAAAATAAGTATTCTAACCAAAATCACTATTTTGCCATTATACTCAGTGGCAGGCAGAAGACAACATGGCCAGTGAATAGTGGTTGCTAAGGAAGGAGGCTCAGTGTGGGACTTGTAGCTATGCATCAGCAGGCAATCCTATGCAGATGAGGGGAATAATACTGAATCCCAGATTTCCCCTGCATGCTAATCAGCACCCAACATTGTAAGAGCAGGAATAGCTTGGTGCAAGCCTAGGAGTTAGCTGTCATCATAGGGGGTGTGTGTCAGGCATACTGTAAGTGGATTGGAGCCCTGTGGCTCGGGTTTGCCCTTAGCTTAGCAAAGCTAAGCAAGGGTGTGTGTCTGAGGCTGCTTAGCACTCTTTACATTGCCTAAGCAGGTGTGCGTGCTGCGCACCAGGTTTAAAGTGAAAAAAATAAAAGTAAACCAGGAAATAGCAGCTCTGTGCACATTAGAGCACTGTGTTTGTGCTGTGCACCCCCAGGCTTAAATAGGAAGGCAATGAGAAGGGAAAACAGCAATAGGAAGGTAATCAGGGAGAACTAGCATAGCTGGCAGGTGAAATGTATCAGAATCAGCCAATTACACAGGCAGCAGCCCAGCCCAGCCCAGCCCAGAACACTACTATAAACTATGCAAACACCTTTTCCTCTCATTTTCCCACATACTCTACACCACCAGTGTATACAGGCGGGGGAATTTTAACAAACAAAAACAACAAAATGACAGGGGCTGCAATAGCTATCATACAACATGTTGAAGAGGCTGAGGGTGGTGAGGATGAGAATGCTGTTGATCAACCCACAGTGAGGAGACAGAGAAGAGTTAACAGACCCAGGGTAACCTACCAGGGCTACATCAGCTGGAGATAGTGGAGTGCTATAGGGTGGGCATGGACCTCCTATAGCAAATTGTTGAGCTGTGCCGGCCACGCCTCACACACAGAACTAACAGAGGGGAACCCATCCTAGTAGATACCAAAGTATGTGTAAGCCTAAGAATACTAGCTACAGGTACATTCCAAAGGCCAACTGGGGATATCATGGGGATCTCACAGACATCAGCATCCAGGGTACTCCATCAGTTCCTGGATGCCATGTCAGCACATGCTGGTGAGCACGTATATTACCCCAGCACCAGTGAACTGTTGGCCAGCAATATGCATCTATTCCACCAAATAAGAGAATACCCTGAGGTAGTGGGTGCTATAGACTGCACACACATATGCATCAAAGCACCATCTGGTGAGCAGGGTAGGGCCTACATCAACAGCAAGGGCTTCCCCTCCATCAACTGCGAGGTTGTGTGTGATGCCCAGGGCATAATAATGAATGTGTGCTGGCTTCCCTGGAAGCTATCACGATTACCACATCTTGCATCTGACACAGCTGTACCAAAGATTTACCAATGGGGACATCCATTATGGTCACCTAGTGGGGGATGCTGGTTACGCACTGGAATCATGGCTGATGACACCCATCAGAAATGCACACACACCCAAACAAGAACTTCATAATGAGGTACTTGTACCCGAACAAGAACTTCATAATGAGGTACTTGTACAGACCAGAATTATAGGTTCTGGTGCCTGGATACATCCGGTGGAGCCTTGCAGTACTCACCAGCTACATGTACTCAGATTGTCATCGTATGTGCCATGCTACACAATATGATCCTGTGGAAATGTGGAAACAGCTGAAGCAGGAACAGCACGGGGCAGGGCCACACAGCCCTCTACCATTGCCAAGGCCTGCACAGGCACAGAGTGACTTGGAGGAGGAACAACCTGAGCTTGCCCCAGTAGGCAGAAGGAGGCATGCCCAGTATGCCCTGGTCTTGGCAAAGAGGCAATGCATTGCAGATACACTGACACAGGAAGGGACCCAGGGAATGACACCTCTCTCTGATTCGCACATACAGTAAAAGGGATGCCACCTCAACCATGTGTAGGGAGTGTACTATGTGCATCCAACATAGGAAGCCCTCCAGCACCATTCTCAGTACTGGCACACCCACAAGGCAAGTCACTCGCCTTACCAATTGCCAAATGGAGTATTATGTGTTGTTACCTGTATTTATGGTATGGATTGTGAGCATGCCAAGGAATTGGGTGGCTGAATGGGATGCCAGCAGATAGTAGACACCTATAGTGGCAGCATGACATCTGTAACAAATACTGGTGTCACCATAGTATCAGGTACTACACATGATGACAAAACCCACTGCAGGAAATGTGCTGGGCCACATGCATGTCCATATGCCAGCAGGACAGGTATAGACAAACACAATCAAAGGCTGTGCTAAGGCCTCTGAATGATGCCTATGGGTAACCTACCCTCCAGGCCTACACAGACAGACTACATCAGGTCAGGCAGAGGGATATTAGTTCTGAAGGGTAGGAAGTCAGAATCTAATATGTAGTTCAATCAAACCTACGACCTGTAGTACACTTATATGCCTCTAGTCTGCATGATAGGCTAGAAAACAGAATGAAATAGAGTACCTGACATACCTGTACAGTCATAGCAAATGTGTACAAGTGTCAGGTGTGCCCCTTCCAATCCTGTGTAGCAATGTAGAAACAGTCAGATGTGCCCCCCATATCCTATGTAGACATGTAGTAGCAGTCAGGTGTGCCCCCCCAATCCTATATAGACATGTAGTAACAGTCAGATGTGCCCCCCCCAATCCTATGTAGAAATGTAGTAACAGTCAGGTGTGCCCCCTCACTCCCATGTAGCAATGTAGAAACAATCAGGTGTGCCCCCCCCATATCCTATGTAGACATATAGGAACAGTCAGGAGTGCCTCCCCAATTCTATGTAGAAATGTAGTAACAGTCAGGTTTCCCCCCCAATCCTGTGTAGCAATGTAGAAACAGTTAGGTGTGCCCCCCCAAAACCTATGTAGACATGTAGTAACAGGCAAGTGTGCCCCCCCCAATCCTATGTAGAAATGTAGTAACAGTCATGTGTGCCCCCCCACTCCCATTTAGCAATGTAGAAACAGTCAGGTGTGCCTCCCAATCCTATGTAGACATGTAGTAACAGTTAGTTGTGCCCCCCCAATCCTACATAGACATGCAGTAACAGTCAGGTGTGCCCCTCCCCAGTGCCAGTCCAAAGTAGAAATGCAGTAATAGTCAGGTGTGCCCCCAATCCTGTATAGCAATGTAGAAACAGTTAGGTGTGCCCCCTCAAAACCTATGTAGACATGTAGTAACAGTCAGGTGTGCCCCCCATCCTATGTAGAAAAATAGAAATGGTCTGGTGTGCCCCCCCAATCCGATGTGCACATGTAGTAGGAACAAGCAGGTGTGCCCCCCAATCCTATGTAGACATGTAGTAACAGTCAGGTTTGTCCCCCCAATCCTATGTAGAAAAGTAGAAATGGTCTGGTGTGCCCCCTCAATCTGATGCACACATGTAGTAGTAACAGGCAGGTGTGCCCCCCAATCTTATGTAGACATGTAGTAACAGGCAGGTGTGAACCCCCAATCCTATGTAGACATGTAGTAACAGTTATTTGTGCCCCCCAATCCTATGAAGACATGTAGTAACATGTATGTGTAGGTATAATGCCAGTGAAGCCCAGATGCCCAGAGTTGGCCAAGGTAGCAGGATAGATTGTATCATTTGTACAATATGCAGGTATGTGTGTGTTAGGTTGGTATGTGTTTCATATTGTGTGAGGGTGGTCAGTATGTATGCATGTTGAGGTTTGACCTGGTGGCCATTGCCCACTACTGCCGAAGACAGGGCCAAGTCCTCACAACTGCAGTGCCAAAGACAATTCCCACCAGTATAACAAATGCTAGCAGTAAGCCATTGTAAATGTATGGTGGTAATATGTGCCACCATCTGAAAGATGGACATGTCATGGCTGTTGGCTTAGATATACAAGCAGTGCACAGGATAAAGTACCCCAGACATACAGTATATAATGTGTAACAGTAAAATGGACACACCCTTAGAATTGTACATACAGGTATGCATCACATTATTTGGGACTGTAGTAGGGAATATTGGTGTTGTCTGGCCGAACACTTGCAGATCACAAAGGTGATAGGACTGATGTATTGGGAAACAGCTGATGTACCTGCACATGCCAGCATAACTGGAATACCCCATGCATATCTGTGAGTCAGATGCAAGTAGTGTCCATAGCACACATGCACCCAGCTCACCCAAACACCACCCACAGGTACCTCTCTGGTCATATCCCTGCTGTTGGGAATCGGTACAATATGACCACCACCTGTGTATGGCAATATCGAAAGAATGTAGCATACATTGCAGGTATCCCATGCAGGTGTGTCCCTAGCTGTAGGTAGCACTCTGCAAGCATCCACACCACCTGATCAATACTGATAGAAAGTATTGACATGAACACCTAGCGCACCTACCCTGTCACCCCAGGGGAATATACTGTATGGCGGTCTGAGACTGAAGGACTGACAGAATGCAACGGCCTGCCACAGCTGGCCTGCATCACCACCAAATGGCCTACAGGCCTCTGTCAAAGGCCTGTGTCTCACACGTACTACCAATTCATGTTATGTCATGGACACCCAAATAACATAACACACTCCACATAAGCCATATGCAAGGCCATGTGGACAAACCACAGTAACATGTCCACCATGTCCCACTGCATGAACTGTGGACCAGCACCAAAACACAGCTGTGATGAGGTGATAACCTTAGAGAAAGTATCAGAGAATGGATGCATAATGTATGGAAGAGGATAGAATAAAAGAAGGGAGGATGGGAGCATGGGCATCATGGAATGTGCAAGGTCCGACACACAGCTGTGTGCACATACTATTCCTGGCTGCAAACACATAAATGGGTGGCTACAAACCTGCCCATACACCACAATAGGGGTAATGTCCTGACTTATGACCCCTGCCTCTGGGTAGCCAGTGAGAATATATACAGCTGTGAGGTATTGCCACAGCAAGATAAGGCCATACTGTCATGTTGATGGATATACAAGTATGGGATCCTCTGCCAGCACTGTACCAAGGTGCTGAACTGGATAGACAGACCCTGCAGCAAGTATCGGCAGCTCCCCCTCTAGAATGGCATAACTTTCCATGAATATGTAAGCGTTTGCCCACAATACCAGGCACAGCTGCATTCACCCTTGTTCCCCAGGACATCACTGTGAGCAAGAATGTCCACCTGACAGTACTTGAGGACATAAAACATCACAGTCTATAACAGTACACGTCTGAATATCTCTGCTAACACCAGAAACATGTAGCAGAAGCAGCACAGACACAATCACCTACAGTACACACTATCCCTTGCACAGTTTGATGCCATATTGCCAAATGATCTACAGATACCTCGCAGAAACAGTTTGCTACCTGCAGGTGTACAACACAAAGGTCTGCACTGGAGTACAACCTACCTGGAATGGATCCATACATTCAATACAGAAGGGCATACTGGGCATGTTCACACACTTAAACAAATGAATCCCATGTCTGCAAACAACGGTGCACCAGACATATCTGACAGTTGCAGATGTTAGTGCATACACCCCTCAGTAATGCACCAGTCATGCTTTGCACACACAATGGATAGGAATATAGACACATACCCAAGGACAACACACTATAATATGCCAAAAGTAGACATACATAGATATGTGGAAGAGTGACTGTGACAAAGAGCCATCCATCATGAGGCCTGTCCCACCCAGCACACAGCCAAATGGCTACAATCACATGATGTGTAAATGTCACTCACTGTAGAAAGTAGCCACTGGTGTCCATCAGCATTACAGACTATGTGGCGCAAGTGCTAGCTGTGCAACATGACTGTACAAGGCAGTAGTTATCTAGCAGCTATATACACATACCTGCGGAATATAACCCTGTGTGTGCCTGCATGTGGTGTGTCAACCTCTAGATGAATGGGTTATGGCTCATGCACACACACTGCCCTCCCCATAGCCCTATGTTGACAAGCCTGCTGATGTCATCTACTTTGAAATACACCTTTGGGAATGGAGTAGCCCAGTAATCTCTGTGGTGCATCCTAGAACAGCATAATGCGTAGTGTGATAAACTAGTTAGGTAGGAGTTCTAATCCCAGACATAGCAAGTGTGTGCGTGTGTGTGTGTGATTTTGTGTGTGTGTGTGTGTGTGTGTGTGTGTGTGTGTGTGTGTGTGTGTGTGTGTGTGTGTGTCTCTGTCTGTGTAGGGGGCAATGCCTTTTAGGCAAGTCACACTCACTACAATTCAAATGCCCTACTTTGGCAAGGCTGCTGATGTCATTCATTGTGAAATATACCTTTGGGAAAGGTGTAGCCCAATAGTCTCTGTGTCTTGTCCTATAACTGTGTAATGCTGTAGTGTGATAAACTAGTTAGGTAGGAGATCTAATCCCAGACATGGCAACTGTGTGTATGCATCTCTGTCTGTGTAGGGAACAATGCTTTTTAGGCTAGTCACACACATTACATTTCAAATGCCCAACTTATGCAAGACTGCTGATGGCATTCACTGTGAAATACACCTTTGGGAAAGGTGTAGCCCAGTAATCTCTGTGGTTCGTCCTATAACAGCGTAATGCTGTAGTGTGATATTGTACTTTGAAAGGAGTTTTAGTCCCACACATGGAAAGTGTGGATGTTTGTGTGTGTGTTTCTTTGTCTGTATAGGGAACAATGCTTTTTAGGCTAGTCACACTCACTACAAATCAAATACCCTACTTTGGCAAGGCTGTTGATGTTATTCACTGTGAAATACACCTTTGGGAATGGTATAGCCCAGTAAACTCTGTGGCACATCCTATAACTGAGTAATGCTGTAGTGTGATAAACTAGTTAGGTAGGAGTTCTAATCCCAGACATGGTAACTGTGTGTATGTGTGTCTCTGTCTGTGTAGGGAGCAATGCTTTTTAGGCTAGTCACACTCACTACAATTCAAATGCCCTACTTTGGCAAGGCTGCTGATGTAACTCACTGTAAAATACACCTTTGGGAAAGATGGAGCCCAACAATCTCTGTAGTGCATCATATAACTGCGTAATGGTGTAGTGTGATAAACTAGTTAGGTAGGAGCTCTAATCCCAGACATGGCAACTGCATGTGTGTGTGTCTGTCTGTCTGTCTGTGTAAGGAACAATGCTTTTTAGGCTAGACACACTCACTACAATACAAATGCCCTACTTTGGCAAGGCTGCTGATGTCATTCACTGTGAAATACACCTTTGGGAAAAGTGTAGCCCAGTAATCTCTGTGGTGTGTCCCATAACAGCATAATGCTGTAGTGTGATATAGTACTTTGGTAGGAGTTCTAATTCCAGACATGGCAACTGTGTGTGTGTGTTTCTGTCTGTGTAGGGAGCAATGCCTTTTTAGGCTAGTCAAACTAACTACAATTCAAATGCCCTAGTTTGGCAAGGCTGCTGATGTCATTCACTGTGAAATACACCTTTGGGAAAAGTGTAGCCCAGTAATCTCTGTGGTGCATCCCATAACAGCATAATGCTGTAGTGTGATATAGTACTTTGGTAGGAGTTCTATTCCCACACATGGCAAGTGTGGATGTTTGTGTGTGTTACTTTGTCTGTATAGGGAGCAATGCTTTTTAGGCTAGTCACACTCACTACAAATCAAATGCCCTACATTGGCAAGGCTGCTGATGTCATTCACTGTGAAATACACCTTTGGGAAAGGTGTAGCACAGTAATCTCCATGGCGTGTCCTATAACTGCGTAATGCTGCAGTGTGATAAACTACTTAGGTAGGAGTTCTAACCCCAGACATGGCAACTGATTGTATGTGTGTGTTTCTGTCTGTGTAGGGAGCAATGCCTTTTTAGGCTAGTCACACTCACTAAAATTCAAATGACCTACTTTGGCAAGCCTGCTGATGTCAGTCACTGTGAAATACACCTTTGGGAAAGACATAGTCCAGTAATCTCCATGGTGCGTCCTATAACAGTGTAATGCTGTAGTGTGATATAGTACTTTGATAGGGGCTCTATTCCCACACATGGCAAGTGTGGATGTTTGTGTGTGTGTTACCTTGTCTGTGTAGGGAGCAATGCTTTTTAGGCTAGTCACACTTACTACAAATCAAATACCCTACTTTGGCAAGGCTGCTGATGTCATTCACTGTGAAATGCACCTTTTGGGAAAGGTGTAGCCAGTAATCTCCATGGTGCGTTGTATGACTGTGTAATGCTGTAGTGTAATAAACTAGTTAGGTAGGAGTTCTAATCCCAGACATGGCAGGTGTATGTGTCTGTGTTTGTCATTTGTATCCTGTGTGGTGGTGAGTGTGTAACAACTGGACTCATTGTTGAGTGGGTTTTGCAAATTTCTTATATGGTGGCCCTATTATATGTCAAAATATCCAGCTTACAAGGATAACAGATGTTAAATAGCTGATACACTGGGGTGGCAATCCCTACTCCTACATGTGACATCAAGGCCTGGCGAACAAAGTTCTCATACACAAACACACTTGCCTAGGCAACAACTGCTATGTTGGTAATACTCTGCATATTGCCCACAGATAGTAACCATGGTGTGACTGCAGTGGACTACACAGGGCATGGCACCCTGTCCATCAGTAAAGTATGCACATACATGCAGAGAGTGTGCCTTCACTATGCTCCCCACTGGATGCCTGCAACACCTGTGGTGCCATCAAAAGGACATACCATGCCTTATACACATGCTCTGTATGGAAAGATGCGACTGACACCAGGGAATACCTGTATCACGCTATCAATGTAGGTGCAGGGTCAACCTGCTGTGCATTACCTGTTCCCAGCACATGAGGCCAGGACAGGCACATCTGGTTATAACAATTTGTGTACACAACATGGCCCAGACACCCCAGGTACAGTTCTACAAGTCACTGTACATGCATGTGGGATGTGTGCACATCCCAGACAGTGTCCATGTTATGGACTAAATCACACACATGGCAAGCATTGAACAGCAATGGCCACACACAATAGTTACCCAGGTGACTGGATGGTGAATACAGTACCCACCTTTGTGGGCCATTCCACACACTACACCCCTGAGCCACACTGCATACCATTGTCATGTGGCCTGATGCCAAGGTATACCCTTCACCTAGCCTTGTATAGCCTTCTGGCACAGTCAACCACTACATACCCGTGAAGCAATGCATGCATGCATGTCAGTACTGGCACCCTGTTTCTGTGTGTGTGGTGTATGATGCTTTTGACCACATTCACACTCACTACAACCCCCACTGGCATACTGAAGCATGCTGTCTGATGTCAGACACCTCCACATACCCTTTGCCCATATAACCTCTGGATAACCCCTGTGGTGCATGTGATACCTGCACAGTACTGTATTGTGGCAAACTAACTAGTGAAGAAGTGTATTCCTGACCCTGCCAAGTGTGTCAATGTGTGTGAGTCCCTGAGAGATTGTGGCTGTGTTGACGCTGACACCTGTTCATGTGGACAGGCACGTATACTACACCTACTGTATTGCTACCATATCACTGTTGCAGATGTCACTCACCATCACATATACATTTGGAGAATTTCTCAACATGTAAGCTATGTGGCACATTCAATAACTGCATAGACATGTGGTAGCAATGCATAGTCAGTCAAGGCTTTGATACCCTGTACTGGTAGGTGTGTGACACACAACATGCTTAGGTTTTACTCTTTCACCCCCTCCCTGACTTACTTTGCCTCTGTCTGCCTTTCTCACTCCCTCTCTGGTGGATGTGAAGAACTACACCTGCTTTGCTTAGGCAGCAGCATGTGTTTTGTAAGTGATGCTAATGGTCAGCTGATGGCCTCTGCCCAAATTGCAGCATGCTTCTAGCTGATTACATGTGGAACAGCTGTAGTAACATTCCCATAACCAATTGCATGGAAACACACTCCAATATCTAGGAACATCATGTTGGTGTTGAGCTTTTTCATTCACTGTGAGCAGGACCTAAATCTGGTGTTTGGCAAACAGCATCACAGATGGATTGGGGATTTACCTCTAACAACATACACTGTGGAAACAGGCCAACACACAGGAGGGGGATGTGCCTGACATGACTACATAATGTAAATGTTGCTATTATGCATTTGGAGTAATGTTGGTTTAACAGGGTGTGTGTGGATATGGCTAGTCTACATGTTTTAATACCTGTCATGACTGCAATGTTTATGAGGAAACCCCCATCTGTAGGTCATCTACAGACTGGGC